>NW_015152106.1:50208-65389 GCF_000732505.1 Cyprinodon variegatus | reverse complement strand
AGTTGCCGCCATGTGATTGGCTGCTTAGAAATTAAGTGTTAACGAGCAGTTGGACAGGTGTACCTAATAAAGTGGCCGGTGAGTGTATGTTTGATCCTAGTTATTCCTGTTACAAAAATCCACAACAGAACGAAAATATTTAGGCAGAAACTGAACATCTGCAGGATGATGATGGGGATTTTTTAAAAATATGTCATATTAAATTAAACGTTCACAGGGTTTATACACACGCGTTGTACTTTACAAGACATAGTAGATTTTCCTAACAATCAACATATACCGAACCAAACCGAAAACCGTGACCACGAAACCGTGAACCGAACCGAATCGTGGATTTTGTGGACCGTTCCACCCCTAGTATATATATATATATATATATAGGTGAGTTTGCTGTAGAAGCCAGGAACTTACTTGGTATCGGGCGATGTCCTCCCTGTCAAGGATTTTGGTCACACGGATGTATCCAGTATGAGGGTCAACCACAAACACATGATAAGGGTACTGATTTGCTCCGATGCCCTCTAAGGAATAAGTAATTTTTTCCATCCCTGCATGGTCCGATCGGATCTGAAACAGAAGGGGACTCTGATTTAGTGAAGGAAACCATCTGAAGCCATGCTGCAATGCTCCACCAGGTGAAGGAGCCGTTCGAACTGTCTTCACTGTCAGAAATGTATTTTTTTTTTAAAAGCAAAACATGCAAAGCAACAGAAATCAATCTAGAGGAGATTCTGTCTCCCTTCTTCCACCAAATCCAGGATTTGTTTGCCAGTGAAGTCACTCACCTTGGCAATAAAAGCCCATTGGGTGTAGTCCCTGTTCTCACTCAGTAGTCTAGGAGGGACAGACCACCGTTTTTGGTGTCTCACCAGATGCTCTCTGGGATAAGCTGAAACCAAAACAGCAGCCTGAATCTGTGAAGACAGGAAAGGTCATGTTAAGGTCAAATTTAACAAAAAACTGATGTTCCCTTTAATTTGAAAAAAACTGATCTCTGTTTTATTTGGTTCTTATGCAGAAGAAACAATTTAGTTGCAGCAAAATGAATGAATCATTATAATAATGAAATAATTACACCAGATCTTCTGTAAACTGAACTTTCATATTATTTTGCCGTTGCTGCCGAGCCTGCAGGCCAAAGCAGGATAACCATGGCAGTGCAGGCTGACGCAGGACTAGCTGCTGCTTTCACACCTGTTGTTCAGAATCCACCATTTCATCTTTGGAGGAGAATCAGCAAGAGTGCAAACTGGAGGCTGTTCTTTCTTTCACCCCCCTGATTGACTAAAGCCAGACTTTGTTCACCCCTTCTGCTGAACGTCCAACTGTTTCCCAAACAGGTACGAAGGGAGCAGTTTCAACCCGAGGGCGACGCATTATCAGTCTGACGCTGAAGGATGATAAAAGTCATGTTTTTGAATAATACTGCCTGGACTTTTTAATGAGAACTTTAAAAGATTTACCTCAAAATGAGAGGAACACAGCTTCAGATCGGACTGTGTTCATTTTCAGTCCACCGCTCTCCGTACCCGACTTTCTTAACAATTATTTAACACTTAAATCATTAAGCACCAGAGTATCTACCTTCAAAACAACAAACAGACATTATGTTGATTCTTATTCTAGAGTAAAACAAAATAAAATGGCTTTATTACTTCAGCTAAGGATGAATATAGGGACTGAAAAAGGACACAGTCATTTCTGTGGCATGGTTAGACTAAGAGACCCTTATGGAGAGGCCTGCAAGGGGACGTACAGTTGGAGTAGAGCTAAGAGACTTCAGTGCACAAATTTCTCTCCACTTTTGCAAAATCTTTTGAACCTTACACTGTGTCTGTCTGGTCTTACTTTTTATAGGTTAAAAAGTTAAGCTCAGAGGGTCTTAGGAGCAAATTCCGCCTGAAATTAAATATGTGAATTAAAGCAAGTTCAGCTATAAATTGGAAATTAAATTGTTTGTATTTGTTGAGGAATATTTTAAGGTGGAACCAATATTATAAATGTCAACGTGTTTGATTTATAGGTGATTAAACAAAGAAAAAAAGAAAAAAAAGAAATGAGCTCGCAAATTTTTTTTCTAAAATAAAAACTGCAAAACACTGTGAAAGCTTATTTGAAACTCTGGATGAACCCTCAGACTTTATAGATCAACATCTTGACTATAAATCAATCTAACTTGAACTGAATCTGTTGAAGCATGTTTGTTCCACAAAGGTTTTAGTGGGCAGGGAGCTAGGGAGAAATCGGATTTTTTTTCCCACTCATAAAAGGAAATCTGGTCAAACAAATACCGTAAATNGAGAGTTCAGCTATAAATTGGAAATTTTGGAAAAAGGTGGAACCAATATTATAAATGTCAACGTGTTTGATTTATAGGTGATTAAACAAAGAAAAAAATGAAAAAAAAAAAAAAATGAGCTCGCAAATTTTTTTTTAAAATAAAAACTCCAAAACCCTGTGAATCTTGGGATCTGGAGGTCTGTCCACCTTTCTCCAGCAGAGGGTGTTCTAGGTCTCCTGGAGCTGAAGCTGACTAGCACACCTGCGGCTCGTTTGCTCATCGGGAGACCAGCATTTAAGGAGAGGCAGAGCAACACTCCAATGCCAGAGTGTTTTGCCAGTTATGGTTAGCAAGCCTGAGCCAACCTGCCTGTCCGAATCTCTGACTCCCCTGAAACCTAAACCTGAACCTAATCTGTTTTTGTCCTCTCTGCTTCCTAGGAAGAACCTGTCTGAACCCAGAAACTCTGGAAGAGTTTCTCAGTCTGAAACCAGTTTGTCTGATCTCTGAAGAACCCCGGAAAGTCAATCTGTCAGATACCTGCCTGCCCGCTCTCAGAAGAAACTGAAAGAGAAGCTCAAATCCGAATCTGCAAGATCAGAAACCAAGCTCTGCCTCTGCATAGCCCTCTGCCTGCCTTCAGCCTCTGGACCCTCCTGGTTCCCCTCCTCTGCCGCTCTGCTCAAACCTCAGAACAGGTACAGACCTGCACTCATTCAACCAGCAAACATACCTGGATATCTGCTAACCTTTCTGTCCCCCTCTGCAGAAAAAACCAGTCGTGAATAGTCCTGGACCTGATACCCCCCTGCATCAGTACTTTATTATCATTGTGTTTCAAAATAAACTGTTGAACTTTCTCCCTAAGTCCGTGTGTTCTGCATGTGGGTTAGAAACCCTAAAACAAACATGACAGTGAAAGCTTATTTGAAACTCTGGATGAACCCTCAGACTTTATAGATCTACATCTTGACTATAAATCAATCTAATTTGAACTGAATCTGTTGAAGCATGTTTGTTCCACAAAGGTTTTAGTGGGCAGGGAGCTAGGCAGAAATGAGATTTTTTTCCAGACATAAACAGGAATCTGGTCAGACAAATACCGTGAATCCTCTAATATGGGCCTGTATTCCATTAGCTGCCGGGTCTCTAATAATGGCCGGTCTCGCTCTCGGCAGAGGTAAATAATGTCTGGACTCGTATACAGGCAGGGGCTAAAATTAGAACCAACGATGTTCCTGGGCAGTCCTCAACAACCTGTGATAGTAACATAAAAGTACCACAGGGGGGCAGTGTTCCAAGCCGTTAGCATGGGAAGTCCCGTCCTTACACAGAGATCGTAGTGGCCTTACACAATCGTTCTGATCTGAAACACACATGATCACCGGTAGGTCTGGTGGTAACCAGGCAGCGTAAAATTACAGAATTTCGTTGGCCTTCGTTGTTCTGAATTTCCCTTGAAATATACGATACTGGTAGCCTACTTCCACTTAGCCTGCCTCAAATAAAATGTCGCTGTGATGGCAGAACAGTTTCCATAATTTTTTTTTTACTTTGTTACGCAAGTCAGTTTGGCCAAGATTCCATTCTGCAGAAACATTGCAGCTGCTGGAAGATGTCTGAATAATGTTCTGTATATCGTTATGGTAACTGTACTTATTCAATAAACCTAGTATTGAACCTAGTATTTTATAGGTTCAAAGAGACACAAAATCTCATTGTTATTCATTCCACTGGTAGTCTGTTTTGATCAAATAGAAATAGAGGCCTGCCTCTAATTCTGGCCTCCTTTCAATAATGGCCTGGACCAAGATGTACATCAGTGAAATAAAGGCCCTGGCCTATATTAGAGGATTTACGGTATTCTGATTTCCATTATTGGAGACCTGCATGAGGCAAAGTCTTTGCTCCTAAGATAAGTCATTTCATTGAAATTTACCAATAATATCATCAAACTGAATAGAAAAGAATAACAGTTGGATCCAGTACCGGGCCCGCTGGGCTTAACCAATCACCTCACAGGCCATGAGCCGGCGCACTGGGCTGTGCAGACATAAATATGCACACCCAACCAGTTAGAGTATGGTATAAATATATTCAGGCTGGGTGCGGTGTCTTTTGGTGAAAAATCATGAGATGAGAAAGAGTTTTGTTCTGTACTGGGATTTTTTAGAAAGCATTGGAATACCTTTTGGCGGGAATGAAAGTGAATAATTTAAGTAACTTGATTTTTGTCCAGCTGAGTTTTCTCACTTAAAGAACTGAGATGTAGTTAAAGATGTTGTCTGAGCCCGATAAAGGAAAGTCCGTTTGCTCCAACTTTGTTTGGCTGCAACAACTTTTGGACTAAAGTGGGACAAAATCAGAGCCACCAAACAGCCCAATTTTCAACAATTTCTGGACTAAATCCAGACTATGACTGACCAACCAGATTTAGCCTAATAACCAACGTCTAAATGACGTCTGGTGTTTGGGGGCTGATTTCTCTGTGATTAATGGATTTTATTTTGGATTTTTCCCAAAAGCGAAGTTATCGGGGAAAATCAACAGTTATGTGGTGTATGGTGTGTCTTGGAGGTGGAGACTCAAAGGGAGGTGGGTGTGCACCAAGGAAGTATGTGTGTATAGGTGCGCACTCACCTGTCTCACTGATGAGAAGAGTAAGGGTGGGGCTGCCGTAATTTTGTTTGAGCGCTTCATTTCACTACGCTTCCTCTTATTTTGTTTCAGTATTAATTTGTTTCCTATATTAATTAACGGATCTAACTTTGTTTGCTACAATCATCCCTGCTGCGCTGTCATAATTATTGCTGGTGCTAATAAAGAAAACAAAAGCATCCTGGATTCCAGCGTATCTGTAACAATATGAATGTTTAAGCGCGTCACAAATTAGGCAAGAAAGGAGGACCCGACCCGAACTCTCAGCGGCCAAAAGGATTTGTTTGGAAGCCGCAATACTTTTGTCAAACCTAAACGGCTTTTATGGAAATCATCACCGTGCACAAGTGACAAATAACCAAGTCATCTTTCACTGCAGAACAAGGAAGCCACAGCTAAGGGCCACATCATACATTTCATTCACCTGGAAACAGGTAGGCCAGAGCCTTTCTATGTTTGTGGATGAAGGAATTCGTTTTGATTGCTTTCTGGCAAATGAGAATAATATATTGAATAGGTGCTCCGCTGGATACATTGGCGCACTGATGATTGCGCAAGTTCTCCGTGCTTTATTTAATTGATGATGGGACTTGGTGGCATAAATGTGTGGCGGTTGCTGTTGTTTGAAGGCCTATTGTTTGTTTGAATGCTTGGATCGAAACTTCTCTGCCAATTAATTTAAATGCAATGTCAAATAATTGGATTTGTGCTCTGGAAATGTGATTGTGACGAGCCACACAATAAAATCTAACCAAATGAGTGGAATAAATTCAGCATTTCAATGTTCAAATAAGGAACATGGAAAAAGAGAAATTAAATTGACTGCCAAAGCGTTGGAAAATAAAAGTCTGACAGACTTTCCTTGAATTTCCTTGAACAGTACACTAAAGGGCAAGCAAAAGAGTTGGTAAGGAGTTGTCAGCTCATGGAGTCAGGCCTGGCGTATGCAAAAGCAAAGGCCCTGTTGAAAGATCATTATAGAAATGAGCAAAAGCTGGCTGCAGCATATATGGAGAGAGTTCTGTCATGGACCTCTATTAAGACAGAGGATGTGAGGGCCCTCCAGGAGTACAGCCTCTTTCTGCGTGGATGCTGCAATGCCATGGAAGATGTGCAGTATTTAAATGACCTAGACACACCCACAAACATGTTGGAGATCATCAAAAAACTGCCCTACAAACTCAGAGACCGCTGGAGATGCCATGCATGTGACCTGCAGGAAAAATACAACAGAAGAGCAAGGTTTATGGATATAGCCAGCTTTGTTGAGAAACAGGTGAAAATCTTAACAGACCCAGTTTTTGGAAATATTCAGGACATTACTTCATCAAATAAATGAATAAAACACAAACCTCAGCCTCATTCCAGCATCAAAGGAACCAGCTTTGCTACCACTGTGGATAATATGGAAAGAACAGGCACACCTTTGAACAAATCTAAAGATATAAAACTATGAGCCAAAAAGATTTGTCCCTGCTGCACTAATTGACACACATTGGATATGTGTGCGCGGTTTGAAGAAAAGGCGCACAAGGAGAAAATTGACTTCCTGAAAGCAAATGGTGCTTGTTTTAACTGCTTGTGTATAGGACACATCAGAAAAAAATTGCCAAAGGAAGATTTCCTACGCGAAGTGCAGCCAAAAACACCCAACCGTACTTCATAAGGATAGTGTGGAAAGGACAGAATCGGCTGAGAGAAGTGTTCAGGTGGCTCTGGACAGCACTTTTATTTCCAGTGGACTTACAGGGGCTGGTGAGATGGATTGCAAGCTTCCTATTGTGCCAGTACAAGTAAAAGAAAAGAAAGGCAATAAGATAATTTTCACCTATGCCTCTTTGGACCAGGGAAGTACTGCAGTGTTTTGTACTGAGAGTCTGAGGCAGAAACTAAATTTATCTGGAAAGAAGGCAAACATTCTACTCAGGACTATGGGACAGGAGAAAATGGTCAGTAGTTATGTTGTGCCAGAGCTGGAGGTGGCAGCATTTGAAGATGACACCTTCATCGAGTTGCCAAAAGCATATACTCAGTTGTCAATGCCAGTCCACAAAGTAAACATTCCCAAAAATGAGGATCTGACAAGGTGGCCATATTTAAAACATCTTTACTTACCACAGATTGAAGCTGGAATTGAGCTGCTGATTGGCTCTAATGTCCTACGAGCCATGGAACCGCTGGAAGTCATCCGCAGTGAGCATAATGGACCCTGTGCTGTAAGGACAGTGCTGGGCTGGACAGTAAATGGACCACTAACAGGAAATAGTGGAGAGGCCAATTACTGCGAGCAGGCAGTAACTGTGAACCGTGTGTCCATTGTGAATTTGGATGAACTATGGCAACAGCAATTTAAGATGAATTTTCCAGAGTCTGTTGTTGAGGAACAAGTAGGTCTGTCAAGAGAAGACCTGAGGTTCATGGATATGGTTAGAAAGTCAGCCAAACATATTGATGGTCACTATCAGATCACTCTGCCTTTAAAAAATTCAAACATTAGCATGACCAATAACAGGAAAGTGGCAGAACAACGTTTACACCACTTAAAGAGGAGGTTTCAAAGGGATCCAATGTTCTACATGGAGTATAACACCTTTGTTAATGATCTCCTTTGTAAAGGCTATGCTGAAAGAGTTCCTGGTACAGAGCTGGAAAGAAGTGATGGCAAGGTTTGGTACATACCGCATCACGGGGTCTACCACCCAACAAAAAGAAAACTGAGAGTCGTGTTTGATTGTGGTGCCTGTTTCAATGGACAGTCTCTAAATGAGGAGTTGTTGCAAGGCCCTGATTTAACCAGCTCACTAATTGGAGTTGTGACCAGGTTCAGGAGGGAACCTGTGGTCATTAGGTCATTGGACGACATAGAAGCCATGTTTCATCAGGTGCGAGTGCCACCTGAAGATGCCGACTTGCTATGATTCATATAAAAAGAAAGTGCTTGTTTTGGGTGTTACTTCCTCCCCTAGCTGTGCCAACTTTGCCCTCAAAATATGTGCAAATGATTTTGGACATGGCTACAGAAAGGAGACAGTGGATAAGTTGCAGCACTGTTTCTATGTTGATGACTGTTTGGTGTCAGTTGCAACAGAAGAGGAAGCACTGACCCTCTGTCATGAGCTCACGTCTCTATGTGCTAAAGGTGGGTTCTGTTTGACTAAGTGGTTCAGTAACAGAAGTGAATTGATTCAGACCATCCCAGAACCTCACAGAGCTAAAGGCATGAAGCAGTTGGATCTGGAGTGTGAGTTTATGCCCATTGAAAGAGTGTTGGATTTGGAGTGGTATGTCAAGTTTCTCCCTTTAAATTCACCTTTAAACACCTTTAACACCTTTAAACACCTTTAACACATTTAAATTCAACACCTTTAAATTCAACATTATATAGAAGGAAAGGCCATTCACCCCCAGAGGCATTCTCTCTGCTGTCTCCTCAATTTATGATCCATTGGGTATGCTCTGTCCCTGTCATGAATCCAGTTTGTGTAGTCTGTTTTGTGTCTGTCTCTCCCTCCACCACCAGGTGGCGCCCTGTCATTCTTGGTCTTTCCTGCACACCTTCACTCCAGTTCTTTGGATTATTATCTGGAGGAGTACTTAAGCAGTGGACTGTCCCTACCTTGACGCCAGAGTGTTTGCCAGTTTTGGGTACTCTAGCCAAGCTGAGATTAGCTGAGTCTAACCTGAGTCTAACCTGAGTCTTTGTTTCTCTGAGTCTAACCTTGTTTTTGTCTTTGCCTTTGGCAGGAAGTCCTCCTGCGTACTGGAAGTTTGGTCTTCTTCCCCTGGAAGGATTGTTTTCTGAGTTCACACTAAGCAGGGGAGAAACCTCCACATGTGCTGTTCAAGTCCCTCACAGAAATCCAAGTGACAATCCGCTCCAGTGCTCCTCCGGGTCCAAAGAATGTCTACCTGTCCACTCTTCAACATGTCCCCTCTTCTCTGGATCAACCCACACAGGCTGGATGCAAAGTGAGAGAAGAACCCCCCCAAACGTGAGTCTCTCGCTAGCATTAACTTTGCGGCATCCAAGATTCCCACGGTCCCTGAACTAACCTCTGTGAACTTCCCTTCTTACTTCCAGTTCCGGTTCACCAGCTTTCTGAGTTTCCCTGAATCCAACCCTTTGAACTCCACAGTAAACCTGTTTAACCTTTTGCCTTGCTCTCTGAGTGGTTCTCTGCATTTTGGGTCAGACCTCTAAAACACATCATGACAGTCCCCTTGTTCTGACAGCAAAAAAGATCTTAAGGGATTTGTGCAGAGGAGGAATTGGTTGGGATGACCCCATACCTGAGACTGTCTCCAACAAGTGGCTTAAGTGGATGAAAGGGATTCATCTGCTGGACAATTTTGAATTACATAGATGTCTAAAACCACTGGAGTTTGGAAATGTTGTCAGTGCACAATTACATAATTTCTGTGACGCATGTGAGGATGGCTATGGTGTAGTCACTTACCCGATGATGCATAATGAGCGCCACCAACGGCACTGTGCATTTATAATGGGAAAGGCTTGTGTCGCCCCACTGAAAATGATTACTATTCCAAGGATGAAACTGATTGCTGCAACAATGGCAAGTCGCATGGACTTTCTGTGGAGGAAAGAGCTGCACATGGATGTTCAGGAATCTGTGTTTTGGACAGATAGCACATCTGTGCTATAATAAATTACAAATGAGAGCTCAAGATACAAGGTGTTTGTTGCAAGTTGTGTTTCAGAAATACTGAAATTGTCTGACCCTGCTCAGTGGAGGTATGTGGATACAGCTTCAAATCTAGCAGATGTAGCATCTAGAGGGGTCAAAGTTGAGGCACGTTTGAAAGACAAACTCTGGTTAAGGGGACCTTCTTTTCTTTGCCAACCTGAAACAGACTGGCCTGTGAACCCTGAGCCTGTAAACCATATCTCCCAGGATGATCCACAGGTGAAGAAAAGTGCTGTTGTTAATGCTGTACAAGTTGAGGATTCTACCACTTACTTGATCCATCACTATTCCTCTTGGATACGGTTAAAGAAAGCTGTGGCATGGTGGCTGAAATACAAAGAATGGCTTTGGTCCTGTTTCAAGAAGAGGAAAGAGCTTACAGCCAATCAGAATGAAGTGAACATGCAGCAGCACAGAATGATGGAAAAGGAAATATGCGCGTTCAAACGCACAGCTATCCAAGGATGTCTTACAGTGGAGGACATTGATAAGGCTGAGATAGCCATTATCCGGTTTTGCCAGAGAAGAAAGCTTTCAGATGACTTTTCAAGTCTGGAAAAGGGACAAAATGTAAAGAAAAGTAGCCACCTGTACAAGTTGTGTCCAAGGCTGGAAGATGGAGTCTTGCGTGTGGAAGATCGGCTCAGTAAAGCAGCCGGCCACACCCAGCGCACTCTTACTAAACATGCACCTTTTTACATGAGGGAAAAGGGGATTTTGTTTCAAAAATAGTTTTAAACAAAAAAAATACTTATATGGACTCACCCCAAACAGAATTAACAGCAGAAAGGACATGCTCCGTCGGGTCATAATCACCCAGAAAAGTCCAGTGGTTTCAGAATACAAACTCTGTCCTGTTGCACTTTTTGCCTGTCTGGTCTGAACAGTTTCAGGAAGGAGGCATTACAACATTGGACAGAATCACACACAGCAGCAAAGAGTCGTCACGCCCATATGGTGTGGGGTTACCTGAGGCTGGCGTGGGAGAAAACACCTAACCTGCCAGTTCGTGACTTCTTTAGAAGTCAGCCAATTACAGGTTCCCATCGCACAGGATGGAACACGGAGGATCCATAACAGCCGACAGCCAAATTCCACCGAAACCACATCAGCTTTTTATTTTACCCATCAGCTTTTTATAACCAACACTCTGTGTTTTAATATGTTCCAGATAAAGACTCATTATGCAGGATAAAGACATTATTTTTCCACTGCTGTTCTAATCTTTCTGAGGCCCTAAAACAAACCATGAACTGCAACCTGCCTGAGTGATCAGGGCAGAAAGTTAAGGTGGTTTATAAAGCAGTCAAAAGGATTTAAGGGCCTTGAAATTAGAAAGCTGATTTACTTTATTATCTAAAACAGGAATCCCCAAAGTGGGTCCTGGAGGGCCGCTGGCCTGCAGGATTTAGAAGTTTCTCTGCTTTAGCACAGCTGATTCTTCTTCTTCTTGGATTTATTGGCACTTACTGGTATGGAGTGTAGTTAGTGATGGACTATCTACTAATAAACATATATATAATTTCTAAGAAAAAAAAATGACATACTTATTGTTCTACCCATCTAACTCATGCACACATTCACCCTCTCTATAATCAAATTCTATTAAATAATTTTGTTTTCTTTAAAAATGGAATTATTATTTGTATATGTTTACTCTCCAAATTCTTCCACAAAATATCTAATAAATGAATCTTTTCATTCAAACTCTCTCCTCGTAGATCTTCTCTCTCTTTCATATTGATGACATTCCAGTATAAAAAGTTCTATTGTTTCATATTTTCCACAGTAATTAAATTTTCCAGTAGTTTGCTTTTGATTTTAGAAAAGTGTTTAATTAAGTCTTGTTTGCCCAAATCTTAACCTCATTATCTCTCCCTCCTCCTTTCTATTCTGCTTCCATTTCTTGTTTTTCTTACTATCTTCTGATTTTTATAAAAACTTCTTCCTGTTTTTTCTTCATGCCACCTTTTTGCCATTTTTCCATCAGTTTTTCTTTTATAAAAATCTTTCCCTCTGATTTACTTGTTTTAACTGTAAAACTAACAGGATTATAAGTTGGTCTCTTTGCCATTTTATCTGCCCTCTGGTTTAGAGTTGGCCTCAATTAATAATGCAGAGCTTGAATCTGAACAAATTACTGTTATTAATGGCTTTATGTCTTCTGCCGACTGTAAAGCTAATATTATTGCCAACATTTCCCCTGTTTATCCTGATAATCCATCTGAAATTCCTTTTACTATTTTTATATTGAATTCTGGTATTCTAAAAACTATTCTTATTTTCCTTGTCATTTTTGATAATTTTCCTCTTACATAGGCCCCGGTTGCCAAGGCAACCGTGCCAGCAGAGATTCCTGGACCTCCCCCTAGCACCCAGACTCCTCTTCCAGCTCTGCTGCAGGAAGCCTGAGGTGTTTCAGGAGCCTCCTTCCACAGGGACAGGTGTGAAGGAGGCGTCCAGGAGACATCAGGTACATATGGCCCAGCCACCTCAGCTGACTCCTCTGGATGTGGAGGAGCAGGAGCTCTACTCTGATGACCCAGCTCCTCCCCCTCTCTATAAGGGAGAGCCCAGCCTCCCTGTAGTGGAAGCTTGGATCCAAGATCTGGTTCTTCGGGTCCTTATCCAGATGGCAGGACAACATATGAGGAAATGAGCAAAGATGGACTGATAAGCATTAAGCTTTGGCTTCTGGCTCGTCTCTCTCTTCCCCACACCAGAGCGGCCCATTAATGTGTACCACATGTTTTGTTGCACCGAGCCACACCAATCCATCTGTTGATCTCCCACTCAATTCTCCCTTCACTCATAGACCAAAAAAAATAGTGCCCTGAGGAAATTTCCTTTTTTTCCGTTTAAGATCCATGGTTTCAGACTTGAAGGATGTCATGTTCTTTCAAAGGGATCTGACCCACATGCAGGAAACCACTCAGAACCAAAGAAAAGATTTAACAGGTTTATTGAAAGCTCGATGAGTTGGATCCAGTGTTACTCAGAACGCTGGTGAACCGGAACTGGACGTGAGAAGGGAAATTCTGAGTTTAGTTCAGGCTCAGTGGGAACCTTGAACAACGACTTGCAAAAACAAAAACTGAAACGGGACTCACGTTTCCAGAAACAGGTGTCCTTCTCAGAATGCGTGGGTTGTTCCAGAACTTGGTTGACACGTTGGAGGGTGGACAGGGTTTACTCAGGTTTGGTTGGTTCCTTTATGAGCGATGGAGCTGACTGCCACTCAAATTTCCTGAAGTACTTGAACGGTTCGTGTGGATAGTTATCCCCTGCTCAGTGTGAGTTCAAACAATCCTTTCAGGGGGAGAAGGTCCAAACATCCAGTTAGCATCCCCTGCTCAGTGTGAAGCTCAAACAATCCTTCCAGGGGGAGAAGGCCAAAACATCCAGTTTGTAGGATGACTTCCTGCCGAGAGGCAAAGACAAAAAACAACAAGGTTAGGGCTCAGGGAGACAAAGACTCACTTAGACTCTGCTAAACGAACAGATGCATCTACTGTCCTGTGATTTTTGGTTATTTGGGGATATTTGAGAGCTCTTGAACGCAGCACAGGGTCCAGAAAAACACCCCCCTCTCCTCATCTGTCTGCGCTCATAGAAAAATGACTCTCCCTCTGCTGGGACCACGCTCTGTTTGGTGAAGGTTTCTGTCAGTCAGGGGGAGTTTCTAATGTGTTGGATCTGATTGGTTGGATACTCTAGTCCCCTATCCTCTGGTTTCCATTCGATCATTCTTTGTTTTCTAGTTATTGGTCTTGTTTCCCTTTTGCTTCATTTTAATTTCTTTTTTAGTTTTAGTTCAGCTCTGTATGTTGCCCCTCCCCTTCCCCTTTAGCTGCCTGTGTCCGCACCTGCTCCCAGTTAGCTGATCACTCCATTCATTGTTCTCTCCCATATATACTCCTCCTCTGCAGTTCCTGGATCCTCCTCACTCCTCATGTACAGTTCTCCCTGGTGTCTCCTAGTTTTGGTTCCCTGTTTTTTTACTTCTGAATTTGTGCTTCTGTTGCTATCTACCTCTAAATTAAATCTGCAATAAATCCTATCTGTCTCTTCATCTCTTCATTGGGGTCCTCAGACAATTTCCTTTAAACTTGATGAATGTTGGCAATCAGCTGGCATCCCAGGAAGGCCGAAGGAGGTCTGGTTTGTAGACCAGCAGATTTCATCTCTGCTTTTTGCAATTGAAACGGCTCTGCTGGCTCCATCGTGCCCAGACCACAGTTCGCGTGCACTTTGAGAAATGACCTGGATGAAGATCAGCTCTTCAATGTTTCTAACCATGAAACCATGAAACGTGGCTTTCCCTCTTCAGTGGATAAGTCCACGTATCTTGGGGTCCTGTGCAGAAGTGATGGGAGATCATCAGAAGGATTGGTGTGGCTGCTGTAATCATTGTGCAGTGATTAATATCCAGTGATGTCTTCAACATCAGGGCAGACCTTGACTGACTTGACTTTGACTTGACTAGACTGAACAGTAATCTTAACTTTAATACTCGGACTGAATCAGTAGTTAACTAAACCTTCTCCTTCAGAGAGCCCCGGCTTGTAAACTGATCTTGTCATTTTGTGCTTTTATTTTATTCCAAACAATTTGGATAAAGCCATACCATATACGCTCAACATTTGTTTACAGCAGCTCCAAACTTCCCACCGCTCACCGTTTGGTGCGATAAGTTAAGGGCTCTTTTCTTTTAGCAACATTTCACTGGCTGAAGGTTGGTTTATGTTGATTTTTAAATGATCTAATTGCTTTCCCACCATTATCGGGCTGGTGGGTAAATCTTGTTAATTTAGGCCTAAAGTTAGTGGAGTTCAGTTAATCCTGTGAAGTTTTATGCCCTGCAGAGCAATGAAGCTGTATGTATTATGTAGCTTTTTTTTATTGACATTTCCCCTTTACTGATTTTATCTTCTTACGTTTCAAAGAACTTGCTCTCGGAGCGTGTAAAGCACCTTGGCCATCTGACTTGGGTTAAGAGTGTTGTTGAAATACAGTTGAGTTCAGTTAATCCTGTGAAGGTTTACGCCCTGCAGAGCAATGTAGTCCAACCGTCTGAGAGAACTAATGAAAACCGCAGCCATAATAAACAAGCAGTGTTTTGTACACACCTCTTCCCAACTATGACTCACCTTCCAGAGAAACCAGGCAAGTTTCAAACATGTTTTGATTCTGATCAAATAAAGATAAAAGTGTCTGTTAAACTTTTATTCCAGCAGACCAGCTTGAACACATAATTAAAACATAATAAATATAAAGTTAGCTTAGGGAATGCGTGTTAAACATGAACTAACCATCTAAGAGTATTCAGAACTGAAGAGTAGAAGAGAAACAGGCTAGATGGCCTAATAAAAATGAAACCAGACTCTCTGTCTGAATTATGAATCATAATGAAAGTTCAGTGAGACACTCGATTCAGAAATTAACATCAGGAGAAACAGGCATTCAGAGAGGAAAACATTATGATATAATGTAAAGAAAATATTTGGATGTTTATAAAAAGGGAGATAAGCTTTTG
>NW_015152106.1:43131-48043 GCF_000732505.1 Cyprinodon variegatus | reverse complement strand
ATAACCATTAAAACAACTATTTTCATTCATTTCAGACGGAACTATTCACTGAGTTGTATTATATTAAACTGAACTTCCAATTTTCACCACTGTTCTGCGCCAAGTAACATTTCCCCGATGATGAGACATTTGTTCTTTCAATCCCCCCCGCTCCAAGGTGTCCTTGTTTTCCCAAATGAAAATATGGTCACCCTAGTTAAGGGTCTTGCTCAGGGACCCAGAGTGGCAGTCTGCATGCTGCTTTAGGCTTAGACTGCTGGAGGACATAGGGACCCGTTTTTCATCATTCTGCTTCATTCTATCTCTATTCTATCACTCTGCAGAATCTGTTAGTTCAATCTCTAACGTTCTGCTCTCTCTGCTTTTTGTCATAGTAGCTTCATCTGGTCTGTTCCTGTTTGGCTGTGACTCCATCCTGGAGAGAAATATCAGCTGTACTGCTGCCATCAACACCTTTGTTTCTAGATGTTGGAGCACATATGGGGAGACTCCTCCCCATATGTGTGCCATAACTTACAATTAAGTTATCTGATCATTGACACATGTTAATTTGAAGTTACTCATCAGTCGTGGCGTCTAGCTTATCCTAAACCTCTGAGTAACTTGAGAATAACTTCTGCGCAACTTATCTAGAAGTTCTCTCCAAAGCATATCAAGGTATCTGACATGTTCCAGATGAGCGCTGAATGTGTTTCTAACTTCCACCTACTGTATAATGGCGTATTGGCAGCGTGTTGGTATAAAGGGGGTTCACAGGAGGAAACCGTCAGTTCTCCTCCAGACTTCATCTCCATCATAGGGTGAGCCAGAAGGTGAGTGATGGATCCTCCCTGCGTTCACGCCCACCACCAACAAACTTCCTAGCAGACATGACGCTCAATCTGCTGCCACCAAAAACCTTCTTTCTATGTCTTTTTCTTTTTTTCAGCAGCTAGGTTAATACAGCGACTGGAAAGTTTAGAGAACTTTTCTTCTTGTGCTTTTTCTGCAGGCCGGGCCCTCCGGGCCAAGGGCGTAGGTTTGATTTCCACTTTGGTAGGGACACCATTGGTCCTAAGTTTCATTAATGTCTTTTTTCCTATGCAAAAATATGCATGCTTTTTTATACTTGACGTTAGCATTAGGGTGCATTTTGTTTAAAGAGAAAAGCAGCATTTCTTGCTACATTAATACTAATTTTATAAGCACTGCACTCACTAGATGCAGTATATCAATGTTTGAAGCGTCACCGGCTCTGATGAATGAGAAATTAGGACTTTTTTCCACTTTGAAAAGGTTTGCATTTAAACTTACCAGTGACTAAGACAGTAGGTCAATATGTACTAATTTAACCAAATATAGTAAATGTGCCCGTTATATGTGGATTTACCCTGTATTTTCTTTTGAAGATTTATAATTGTGCAAAGGTAAACAGGAGAAACACACTCCTATTTTTTAAATGCTATCTCTGTATCATGAAACAACGCAGAATAACACATTCAAGGGACAGAAAATACATTTATTGTATTTACACTTAGTGGCATCATCTGAAAAACACAACACTAAGAATGGGACTAAATTTAAACCAATATAAAATCACTTTTAACAATTATTAAAAAAAATATATAACACCATCTTGTCTGTAATGTAATAATATTCAAAATAAACATTTTACCAATGTTTGTACTAATTCACTTATGGACCGTGTGGAAATCTATGTAAAATAAAATCTATGTAAATAGTGTTCCTATGTTTGTTATTTGCTTTATCCTATTTTTAAAAGTAGAAATAGTCAAAGAAATAGAATGGTGCTGGATAAATTGTCAAGGTGTGACAGGGGCCATAAGTCGATGTTTTTAGGTAGTTTACCATTATCTTTTGTATCATGGAAAGTGTGGCTTCTATGTTCTTTTTCTATGTCTGCTTCTGTCTCCTTGAACCCCAGTCGGCCTCAGCAGATGGCCGCTCACATTGAGCCTATTGTGGTTCTGTGTCAGGTTTATTCAATGATGATTATAAAATTAATGTGTGCTTATGAAACATTTTTGCAAGGGGATGCTCCACTCCTGTCTCATGATTCAGTCAGGAGACCATCCTGCCTTGTCATTCTGATGGAGCATCTTGTCTTTATGAACTGATCAATTGTTCTCTCAGAACAAATACTGTTTTGTAACCATGTGTTATGTTCTGTTAATAAAAGACAGCTGCAGGAGGGGATTCGGAAAAGGAAAGCTTGAAGTTGGGTTGGGCTTTTTTCTTTCCGCTCCTGCAGAAGCTGCTTGAATCTCTTTCCTGTGTAGACTCAGTTTCTATTTATTTGCAAACCTACATTTTCTGAATCTAACATTTTTGGTGCCGAAACCCGGGAATCAAGATCCAATTGTCCAGGACCGTGTGGGACCAAGGCCAAGAATCTGTCGACAGCCTTCCTCCCTTCACCGGACGGGGCCCATAGGTTGGTCCAGCCCTGCCCTGGGCATCTTGGTGACGACTCCAGAGGAATTGCTCTACACAGCAAAGGGTAGGCCAAAGTCTTTTGATCAAAAGTTGGTCTAGGACCATTTAAGTTACAGCTGTAATTGCAAAAATATTTGACGAGACCAAGTCTTGTTGACGGATATGGCATCTGGGTATTCTGTGCATTAGAGTGTTAGACTCGGTGTCGTTCTCGAGATAGTAAGGTTTGCAGCTGCCGCAGCAGGGATATTTGACAGATACGGCATCTGGGTATCCGGTGCGTGCGAGGGCCTGGAGCTGGAGACTCCAAAGTGTACATGATAGGTGTTTTTTTTGTCTATGTTGGTTTAACTAAAAAATATAATAGGCCTGGTGTGACTGAGTGAGAGTGTGTCAGGAAACAATCGAACCTTTCAGGTTCTGTTGTTTCATGGTAAAACAGCAAGGGTTTAATACAGCACAGCTCTTGTGGATGCAGAGGCAAGAATTTCTCACCTGAAAAAGTAGAAGCAGAAATTACCACAACAGTGTTTGTGTGCTGTCCTGCTGAATAAACATCCAGTGTGTAGAATACCCTAGGTGTTTGTACTGGACTAAATTCTTTAAAATGGGAAAAGGTCAAAATAAATTTAGGGGTTAATTAAAATCTACGATTAGAAGTTTGTAGAAGTGCATGATCCAACCAAAAAATAAATACTTGAATATATAGTTTGAAAAAAAGATGGGTTTGAGGGACGCCTCTATTCAAAGATAAAATAATAAGAACTAAATGATGAAATAACTAAAATGAGCCAGGGAGGTAAAAGAATTAAAAAGGATGAAGTAATTTAAAATTCTTGTAGAAGTGAAGGTTAGAGTATGAAATAGATGGTGTGTGGGAGTAGATCAATGGAGAAATGTTATGTGCCGGCTAGAAATAAGCACTAGTGCAAAAATAGATAAATAAAAAAATTAATAAATAAATACATAGATAAATGAATAAATAAGTATTTATAAATAAATAAATGAGCTCCAAATGGTGAGTTGTTGATATATTACATGCACAAAGTAGATATGTTATTATTAAATATTTAAATAAATAGATCTAATGTTGTGTTTGTCTGTCTTTTAATGTTATGTGTTTCTGTCTTTAAAGTTATGATTGTGGGTCTTTTAAGTTGTTTGTGTGTCCAAAAGATAATGAAACACAGTTTAGAGGGAGACAGCTTAAATCTGCACAAGCGCGGGGTGGATGTCACTGGAGCGGTGACTGCAGCATTGATCCAGTTGACAGCCTTCCTAATGCGCCTGCAGGGTCTCCAAAATCATTACGTTCGGAACCAAAAAAATTAAAAATTAATAACCCACCAGAAAATTATTTTAATCATGCAAGCTACATACAGGGAATAAAAAAAATAGAGGAATTAAATTAGTGGATTGTGCAAGCTAAAACATAGAAACAGCTATGAAGTGTAGTTTGGACCACAATTGGGCTCAAGGGAGGGGCTGGTGGTCACAGGGGCTGGTGGTCACAGGGGAAAAACAAGGGGTCACGTAGAAAGCACAATAGGTGCTACAATTGTGATAAGGAGAGCCACTTTGCTCGAGAATGTCCAGACCCCTACAGAGTGACCCTTCCCATCACCAATGTTATAACCAGCACTGACGCCAGGAGTCATGTGCACCAGCAAAAATTGCAGTTAATTGTGGACCCAGTGGAGGTCCTAGACCTACAGCTAATTTCCCTTTCTTTTTAAACACATCAGAAAAACCATACTGGCATTTAAACATTCAAGGGGTAAAAGTAAAATTCCTGTGTGACACCGGGGCCGATAAATCTGTTGTGAAAAATATATTACCTCAGATTAAACCGGGATCTGCTGATAGGAGAATGGTAGTTCAGCGCATTTCTGAAAAACAATTGGTCACTGATGAAGAGGGATTCACGGTGGAAGCTGATTTTAAGCCCAGACTGTCCAGTTAATCTATTAGGCAGAGATTTGTTCATGAAATTGCAATTAGTGTTGGTGCCTACAGACAAAGGCATGTCTGTGAGAAGATGTACAGATTTTATGCTGCAAGGGGAAGTTACAGCAGAGCTAAAAAGTAGCTGACACACATGTGATACATTCAGGATCATTCCCAAAAACATGAATAATTCTAGCAATTAATGGACATTCAGTTAGACTTATATGTGAATCAGGAGCCTGTAATACTTGTGTTAAAGATAATGTAAATGCTAAAACCATCTAAAAGGCGTATTTTTGTAAAATCAGCTAATAATCAAACATCCTAGACAAGAGAAAGGTTGCAAGGTTGCATGTTTTTGTAGTAATATCACCAACTCACCCCATTAATCTGTTAAAGTGAGACTTGATGGAAAATTAGGCATTGCAATTTTCCCCACGCTGGGGGGAATGAAGGCTGTATGAATAATACATGTAATGGCGTTGCAACTAAATCCTTCTGTGTTTTATGCAACATGCTTAGCATTTCT
>NW_015152106.1:39786-41637 GCF_000732505.1 Cyprinodon variegatus | reverse complement strand
AAACTGCTGAGTCTATCAATGTGCTGTGTAATGTAAATTACTTTTAGTTGTCTGTATGTTGACCATCACACCTCCGGTGCAAGTCCAGCACCATGGACAAGTTGGTTCACCATGGGATCATGGTGGCAGGTGCTTATGAAGATAGCTTTACCATTTGTAGGATTGTTTTTCATATTTTTCCTTTTTATTTGTTGCTTAATACCATGTCTCCAGTCAATGATTAAGAGAATGATAGGATCCACTCTAATCCAGTATTCAGCTGTAACTTATGTTCAACTCCGCCAAGATGCTGATGCCGATACTGATGATATGGTGGCAATTGTGTAATCTGTTACACGGATAATGATCGCTTCCTCGGGAAGGGTCGGGTAGGAATTTTCCTCTATTGGAGAGGTTTTGCCTACTCAAGGGACATATTTTTGAAGCTTTTTAGATTCTTGATGAATCTTACATTTTTGCTTAAGTTTTACATTTTAATCCTTTTCATATTTTTGTTTTTTTCATATTGATCTTTGATTACTGAATTCCCTATCTGCAATGCATTTATGATGTGTGTAGTAAAAATCTTTTTAGAAGTGCTACATGCTAATGTTTATATGCACAAGAGGAGGGAAATGTCAGGTTTATTCAATGATGATTATAAAATTAATGTGTTCTTATGAAACATTTTTGCAAGGGGATGCTCCACTCCTGTCTCATGATTCAGTCAGGAGACAATCCTGCCTTGTGATTCTGATGGAGCATCTTGTCTTTATGAACTGATTAATTGTTCTGTCAGAACAAATACTGTTTTGTAACCATGTTTTATGTTCTGTTAATAAAAGACGGCTGCAGGAGGGGATTCGGAGAAGGAAAGCTTGAAGTTGGGTTGGGCTTTTTCTTTCTGCTCCTGCAGAAGCTGCTTGAATCTCTTTCCTGTGTAGACTCAATTTCTATTTATTTGCAAACCTACATTTTCTGAATCTAACATTCTACTTCAAGTTTCTTCCTGTTCAAATGGAGTTTTTCTCTCCACTGTCGCAACAAGTATGCTTAGTGTGAGGGATAGCTGAGTCAATCTAACATTTCCTTTCTCTACCTCAAAGTCAATAACTTGATGAATCAGCTGGACTGATTTTATCGGACTGAAATATAATAGTGTGATTGGAATAGGCAGCAGATATAGTTCTGAATGTGCTGCTTCTACATTTCATCTTTTAATTAAGGTCTAGTTAAATGGCTTGTCTGGGAGGGGGAGATGTTTGTGTGTGGGAATGTTTCATGCTGCTGATCAACTATATAAACTACTAGAGCAAACTGAATATACTCACCCCCAGATTCCACATACTCCCTCAGCTCTCCGCTCCGCTCCGCCCTGCTGACGTACGTCGTAGGGAGTAGTTGTCTTTCATGTAAATCAATGAGAGCTGTTCCACATCCACCGCTACTCCGCCGCACATCTCAGTCCACGTACGTCTTCTCCATCCTTCACCATCAAAATACCGAGCCAAGCAATTTTTTTGCTCCTCTCAGGTCCGGCCAGGGGAAGATCTGCTATTCCAATCGCACCAAACTGGAAAAAGAAAATTGAGAAGATCCTCATACTCGTCGTCTCCCGCTTTATCCGGAACCGGCTCATGGGGGCAGCAGACTAAGCAGAGAGTCCCAGACTTCCCTCTCCATAGTCTCTCCAGCGTGTCCCGGGTCGTCCCCTGGGCCTCCTCCCGGGAGGACATGCCTGGAACACCTCCCAAAGGAGGCGTCCAGGGGGCATCCGAAGAAGAGGTCCGAGCCACCTCAACTGACTCCTCTCGATGTGGAGGAGGACCGGCTCTACACTGAGCCTCTCCCGAATGACCGAGCTCCTCACCC
>NW_015152106.1:34156-37006 GCF_000732505.1 Cyprinodon variegatus | reverse complement strand
GTCAACTCGTGTGTGATTCTTTGTATTTTGAAATAAATCACATTGGACCTGGACTTCAGCTGCTTCTGCCTGATTTTTTGGATCATTGTTTGAAAACTTCTCTGCCTTTTAAGGACTTTGAATTTTTACAAAACTTAGCTCCAATTTTAAGTCGTTAAAGAGATTTTCCTACGACATTTTTGGCGAGCCAGCCAGGAAGAGCAAGCTACCGGCGTCGGACCAACCTGCAGACACCAGTCGGAGGCGGGGAAACCCCAAACGGGCCCAGAAATTCACCGGTTACAGGTGAGCTAATTTGTTATAATTTTCTAAATTAGTGGGGAACCAGGCTCCGGCGACTGCTTGTGGGTGTCAGGCGCCACCAGGCTCTCCTAAAAGAACCTAGTATTCCAAATTTAATAATTATTGTCCAAATTTGATAAGCATTTATATAAGAATATAGGCTACCAAAGGCAGACTAAGCTGAGGAAAGGTCCAGGTATGTATGAGTATATGTGAATGCATGGTTTAAGTGTTATTAATGATTGTGTTATTCTGTATTTGAACTGTTCAGTGTTGGAATTATTTTGTGAATAAGTTAAGCTTAACACGTGATGTTCTGAGCGGATGATTGGTAAAGGGACAGATTGGTCAAAGCGTTTGACATAGCCTGTGGAAGCCATAATCCCGGAACATAAAAGTATGCGTGTTACGTGAGGGTATTGGTGACTAAGATAGTCAGCGTGCTCCATGAACCAGCTTGTATTGTATTAGGTATTAAGGTATTGAGAGGCTAAGCGATAGCCAGGCTAAGGGATAGCCAGAGTATTACCGATTAAGTGATAATCGGAGAGATAGTACCGCTCTACCGGGAACGTTATCTATTTTCAGTTATCTGAGTAGATCCGGACAGCAGGGAAAAACGCGTATGCCACTGTAGGAGACAGTGAGGAAGAGTAGAAGTGCACTGTAAATATATAATCATTTGTCTTGTGTGTCTTTGTCAGTGTGAAGATTGAAAGAGTTAAGTAACTAAGGGGGAGTAAGGGGGGATAATATTGATAAATAAAGATTATAATATTGATACAACTTAAAAGATATAATAATAAATTAATAGAAATAATTATTACAAAATATAGTTAAAGAGAATAACCTGAAAATTAATAAGGATTGGAAAACAGAAATGGTAACTGAAAAACACAGAGTTAAGAGAATGAAATAATTTAACAGAGTCCCAAAATAAAAATAAAAAGGAGTTGTAAGCATTATAAGATAAATATATCATAAACATATATTATTACAAATTATAGTATACATAAAATAAAATATAAGTTATCAAAAATTAGTGAAAGTGCAAAATAACATTATAAATCTGTTCTTTTAGAGATCCTAACTCAAATTGTGGGGATCTAAAAAAAAAAATAAGAAGTAGAATATTAAAGCACGANTGCTGCATTCATATGCTAATTAGGGCTATTAGTACAGCTGATCGCTCTCCACATACGTCAGATTTTCGTCAGTTTCCGACAATTTGTGGCACGACAAACGCGGACAAGCGCGGGTTGCAAATTGTCGGAAACTGACGAAAATCAGGGAGATCTGCGGGAGTTTACGGGGGTTTACGGGGACGAAAATGTCACTTTTCATGCAGTGCTTCACACAAGCAAAAACTCTGGTTTTAAGAAAATGATGTTAATTATTATTCAATCAATAAGGTCAATCAACATTAGAAATATTCATTCATAAATACCTTGCATTCCTATACACGTCTCTCAAGTCAAGCCTGTTCTCACCAGTCCTATGTGCCCTCCGTCCGCCCGGGACATTGATGGCCACCCTGCATTCACCGTTCGCCGGATCGTGGACTCCTGTCGCCGGGGTCGCGGTTGGCAGTACCTCGTCGACTGGGAAGGCTACGGTCCGAGTATCTCTGTCTACTCTGGAGAGTAACCCTGATTCTAACCTGCCTCTGTCTTCTCTGCCTCATAGGAAACCTGATCGACGTCTGTAGCTCTGGAGGAGCTCATGTTTGGAAACATGCCTGCCTGTCCTAAGAAGCCAAACCTGAAGATCCTCAGTCTGAATCTCCCTGCTAGTTCTCAGGGGAGAACTTGGAGAACAACTCAAGGTCTGAACCTCGCTAGCCTGAAGCTAAGCTCTGCCGCTGCTGAGCTCTCTGCTGAATCCTCAGTCTCTGGACCCAACCGGTTCACTCTCTCCACCGATCAGTCTGAACCCCATCAGGTACAACTCAGAATCAAACTCTGTCAAGACATCATCGCTACCTGGCTAACCAAACAATCCCTCTCTGCAGATTACTCTGTGAACCCAGTCCCGGACCTGAACCAGAACCAGTGCAAATCAATAATTGTGTATTTGTCTAATAAACTTTTGAACTTTTATCCAGTCTCCTGTTGTGTTCTGCATGTGGGTTAAGTCAGTGAGACCCATCATGACAATCAGTACATATGAAACTGTACTGATGGTATCACTGAGAAATGTGCTGTTGATGTTTTTTCACAAAATGAAAGATTTACTTGAATGTCACTGATTCTTGTCATTTATATAACATTAAAATAGCTATGTGATTCATTTTTATAATTTATTCAAACAACTGTTAATTCAAGAAAGACCACAGAATAAAACTGAAGAAGCACCCTGAAACACAACAATGAAACTTAGCGTCATATTTTTAGCTTAATCTTGTCATGATGGGTGCACGGAGAGCGACCCAAATATGCAGAACACCACTAGACGGACACAGGAGTAAAAGTTTAACAAGTTTATTTTGCACAAGCACACTGATATGACTGGTTCTGGTTCGGGCCTGGAAACTGGTTCACCGGAGTCTGCGTGAGAGACAGTTCAGTT
>NW_015152106.1:31417-33653 GCF_000732505.1 Cyprinodon variegatus | reverse complement strand
AGGGGATAAACTGGTTTCCTGGAAGATAGAGACAAGGGTTAGAATCCAGGCTGGATTCAAGAGTCAACAAAGATTCACTGATAGTCTAGGCTTAGGCGCTGACCAACTGGATCAACACTGCAGCGTTGAGGCAAGGTCTGAAGACAGCTTAAGTAGTGGATCCTCTGATGATCTGATGGGCTGCAGCTGTGCAGAAGGCTCACTCAGGAGGATCCACGGCGGACTCTGCTGGAGAAAGGTGGAATTTCTCCAGCTCCCAACAAATCTAACCTTCTTTATTTTCAATATCAATGGAAACTACAGTCTGACTGGATCCTGGTTCATCTTTGCTTTTGTTTTGTTTTTTTGTTTTTTTCCGGTTTAATGAGGAGGAGGAGCTGCATGTGTTAAAAATTATTTCTTAAGTTTTTGGATTTTCTCCGTCTCTAAACCTCAGTTATGAAATATAGTAGAACAAACCTAAACTATTAGTGGTTAAAAAGATAAAATATTTGATTTGCACTGCAGGCCCAGTCTGGATTTAAATCCCTTAGTCACATGGCAGGAAGGGAAACTGCTCTCTTCCAAAGGAGAAAGATCACACCTCTAAATAATCCTGACGGTATCTGAGCTGTATGTGTAACGTGGTAGCATATCCTTACAATTTGACTTCAGCATAAAAATGAAATGTAGCACAAATAACTTCTCATTGAGTCATATGATTTACATGTGGCTAAACGTTTGTTGAGATTAATTATTGACTGCTGAAAATAATCTATGCTCAGAGCTCAATGAATGAATATGAAAAAAGCCTCAAATCGCATGAAGCATAATGAGCGTCCATGATCTACAGGCTCCTGCTATTAAAGTCACACCTCAGTTCAAATGAGGAACAGACTGAGGATAACTTCAGGAAATCCAGCGACCAATCAGAGTTGTTTGAAAGAGTAACGGAGGGGTTAATTTTTCTCTGGATAACAGCCTTATGGCTTTCTAAAACTGAAAATCCAAAGTATTAAATGTTTTACCCCCAAACTTTATCCAAAGTCTAACTTTTTGCACTTTGTGAAACAGTGCCCAGATCAACCACTGATCTGTGATCTTTTCTTCAAGTCTGGAGTTTTGGTCTGGTTCTCTTTGCTTCCCCCTGAATAGTTCCTTTGCTTAATTTTGATTAAACTCCATTTAAAAAAAAAAAGTAAAATAAAAAATCACTGTGTTGTTTTTTAAACACAAAACAAAGGTAAATGTACTCTTACCAGAGATTTCTGCACCCAGCAATGGGGTATTTTCATCTATTACACATCTATTAGTGTCAAACAGCAAGCCATGTGAGGTTTAATAATAATAATGATACAAGATTTCAGAGTTTCAGGTTGTGTGGAAGTATGTAGAGGACCCAAATGCAGAGATGGAAGCTAAGGTGGTTTCCTGCAGATTAAATAATGAGTGGTGGCAAGAGAGGAATAATTACAGAAATCAGTAATTAAGTAAAAGAAGAACCACAACAAAGTGGAACAAATAAATTAGAAAAGGAATGGAGAGAATTCAGCAAACATTAACTGCAGAGGTGGAGTATCAATGCCAAAAACAAACAAAGAATGGAGTAATCAACTGATTGGGAGCAGGTGTGAGCAGAAGGACCTAGAAGGGAGGTAGGGCCCAGGAGGCTGGCACAAGGGGGCAACAGAGAGTAAACAATAATTAAATTAGAAATAAAATACATCCAGAAAACAACTAGAATGAGACAAAATGGAAATAAAACCTAGAAAACACAGAATGGCATAAACAAAGTGTAACTGAAAACTTAAACAAAAAAGTCCAGAAAAGGCAGAATCATGGTACAGTACTTTAGAACTAAACCATGATTATGTTGATATTTATGATAATAACAATATTTCATGAAACTAAATAAAACATTTCCCAGGTTGTGCTGTTTTTGAGAGTACAACCAAAGAAAAGGGAATAAACAGCAGATTTGAGACAGGCTGATACAAATATAGTGCCTTCAAATCCTAATTAAAGTGGTTCTCATTGCATGTTCTGTGTGGTTCCATAAGGTTAGAAGCGCTTTTATGCCTAAATTAATAAAAATGTGTCACTCTGAAAAAGAGAATTGGTTAAGGCTGTTTTAGATGACTACAAAGATGTCTGCCTTCTTTTAACTAAAATATGAAGAAATGAGGGATGATTCCAGACATTTGGACAATACTTTGTGTAAATTGGGGAAAAAGTTAAACAGATTGGTATTAGGACA
>NW_015152106.1:25163-29162 GCF_000732505.1 Cyprinodon variegatus | reverse complement strand
ATATATATATATATATATATATATATATATATATATATATATATATATACACCTGTAGTAAAAAGCTGTTTTTGTAAAAACTTTTAATTAAAGAAAAGAAAGCACAATATACAAATTAAGCTAAAGGTTTTGGTAAAATTACTGTCAACAGACAGAAAAATTAGAAAACATCATTAAATACTCTGTGACTTTTGTCTCAATGTGTTTGTGTGGTCGACTAAACTAGAATGAGAGACAATTTATTAGTTAAAATTTAAATTGTCATTAAAAGTGAAATAATCATCATACTTACCAGCTTTAGTGCTTTTGTCAGGAAATGGCTTTCCTGTCAAGAAAGACTAACGGTTAATGTCAAAAATAATAAAATGTCTACTTTTATTTCAGCTTTGATTTTTTTCTATTGCAATTATGAATGGATACAGCCTGAAAGGCCCTCAGAAATACTATATTTATTAAATGCTTTAAATTAGGAGTTTGTTGTTTTAAATGTTGGGCAGCAGATAAACTGACTTACCTTTTCCAGCCTCAACATCATCTCCATCTAGGTTTGAGATAAAGATATTAGATTTTAGTTATAGATCAGCAGATCAGTTTTAGATCATTGCTGTTAATGCAGCATTCAGTCCAGCTTGCAAAGTTGTAGATTTTTGGACCCATGTTCTGGATTTAACCATAATCACTGATACAAATTTGAGGAAAAAGGAGGCTAGTAGAGAACACCATGCAGATGTAAAGTAAGGTGGTGACAGCATCATTATGTGGGGTGTTTTGCTGCAGGAGGGTACTGATGCTTTTCAGAAAATAGATGACAGCATGATAAATGTAGTTTTAACAAAAAATATAAGACAATTTTTTAATGGGAGATATTTGATTCCCTTTAAGGCAGAGCACGTACGGTAGCAGAGCAAAAGGGAAAAATACATTTACAATCCACTAAATAGAGATGTGTTATCATGCTCAGACATTTTGTATCATCTTTTCTTATTTACTTATTTTTTGAGTCACGAAACAATATTATTTAAAAATAAAAAATATTTATGAAAACAATATTTTACTTACTGGTTGGTTTCTCTTTAATTAACCCCACTGTATTAAAAAAAGAAAACGTTATGTTATGTTTTCATGATCAGTTATATGAGCACTGAAAAATATACAGATGATTTAGTAACTTACGCTTTTTTCTCAACCTTTGGAAACATCCTGTAAAAGATGCAAAGACATTAGTTTTAGATAATCCGTGTCTGTAGTATAGTTCAAGTTTAACTTAGCAATGGGGTAAGATGTCCTAACCATTTATACAAACTAAAACCTGATCGTAGCTTGTTGAAGGAAGAGAATCCTATAAACATGCTGTTTATATAACCACACTTCCTAGAAACATTCAGACCAAACACAAATTTTGTTGGGAGCTGGAGTAGTACCATCTTTCTCCAGCAGAGTCCGCCGTGGATCCTCCTGAGCAGAGCCTCCTGCACAGCTGCTGCTCATTACCATCATCAGAGGATCCACTATATAAGCTGTCTTCAGACCTTGTCTCAATGCCGCAGTGTTGTTCCAGTTGGAAACCCGTGTCTCCTCTGTGAAAGCTCAGGTAGAGCTAACCTGCCAAGCCGACCCTCTGAGCCAAACCCTGAAGATTCTCTGAGAACCTCCAAGCAGCTCTGGACTAGAGCTGGGAAACCAAAGCCAAGGTCTGTTCAAGCTAGGCGTGAGATGCTGAAGCAGCAAACGGACTCTGCTGACAAACTCTTCTCCAGAACCAACAGTGACTCTCCCAAAGAAAAACCTCAACGACCCTCGAGACTCCGGTGAAACCAGAATCCAGGCCCGAACCAGAATCTATTCATTCTGTGTGTCTGTGCTAAATAAACTGTCAAACTTTCCATCCCTGTGTCCGTCAGAGGTGTTCTGCATAATTGGGTTACCTCCGAGTTCCAATCATGACAAATTTATTACAAATGTAATGCGTTTGTGTTTTCTCACCTTTTTTGTAAACAAAAACAGAAGCAGCTACAATTGCAGCTACAATCAGGAGAACAATCACAACCGGTATAGCTACTTTTGACCCTGGATTCTCTGAAATAAATAGTTAATCCTTAAAACTGTAAACTGTCAAAGTCTATGACTTTAAACCACAGTGGTGGCAGCATCATGCTCAGTGGAAGCTTATCCTCAGATGTAGAAGGAGGAAATATTAGAGGCTGCATAAGACCTGAGACTGTGCTGGATGTTCATGTTTAAACAGGGAGAAAACCCTAAACATGCCTGGTTTAGATCTAAGCATAGTGAAGAGTTGGAATAGCCTAGTAAAGGTCCAGACCAGATGTAAAAAGCTGGAAGAGATGCCCCCCAAAAATATATATATGTAATTTTTCCAATTTGTATGTTTTGTTTTGTTTTGTTTTGTTTCAAACTATCTAACTATATATTTTATTTCCATTCCTCCGGTATGGGCCTCATCCACCTACAGTGCTGTGAAAAAGCATTTACTCCCTTTTTTTCTGATTTTGATCTGCTCTTTAAAATGTTTTATAACACCAAAGAAATTTTTATGAAAAATAACCAAAGTAAAAACACAAACCAGTTTCAATTTCATTTAATGAGTGAACAAAAGTCAAACCAACCTGCCATGATGTGGAAAGTAATTATTCTCCCTGTTAAATCATGAAATAACTCTGAGTACGGGTTAGTTTAATTTCTTAGATCTCTGATTCCTACTAAACCTACAGAATCCCCAAACCATTCGAACAGAACTTGAATGACAACATTAAGTATTTTAAAAGATCATAAAAATCAGCCAATCAGAACCCACTAAAATAAAATTGAGGAACTGATGAGAAGCAAAGACACTGACATGTATCAGTGTGGAAATGGTACCAAGGCATATCTAAGGTTCCTGTCTCAAGAGAACCACCGTCAGAGACATTATCCAGAGAAGGAGAACAGATGGAACAGAGGACAACTTTTATATTAGAGACCAAACAACCAGAATTATTCCAAGAGAGAATCATTCAATCATCCAGGACTTCACAGAGGAACTCTGATCATCATCTAAACCTCTGAAGGTTTAGCTGCGCTTCAATCAAGGTCAAAGGTCATGATTTAGAAATAAAACAAAGACTTAACTAAAATGGTCTCCATTTCAAAACTAAATCTGTTATGAGATACATTTTAACAGCACCACATCACAAATAATCCTGATATAAAGTTTGTGTTTGTACGACAACTGGAGGTGGAAAGGATGAAGAAGAGATTGGTGTCGTGGTTTGCGGTTGTTTTGAGTCTTTTTATTAACTTTTGTTTCATAGTTTTCTCTTATCTTTATTTTGAGGCTTAAGTATTATTTTTATTTACTTTTTAAGGTTATATTTTCTATTTCAAGTCTTTTCTTGTTTAGTTCTTATTTTTACTTAATACAACTCTGAGTTTTAGTTCGCCTTAAGTCGGATATTACCTTTGTGATTGAGTCTTGCCGTATTCAGTTTTTTTCTTTACTGTGGGTTATTAGTTACATTTGTTTATGCTTTACAGTACTAGTTTTTTTTTAAGTCCATTTCTCTTAGTTGGTTTTGTCTTTACTTTTTTATTCATCACTTCTTAAATGTTGGATTTATCCTCTAGCTTCTTTCTTACAATTTTGCATTATATATAATATTATATTTGACAGAGCCTTCTGGTTAGCAGTTAGTAGGCCTCTACTTAAGCTCTCAGCCATTTGCCAATATTCAGCAGGTCATCAGTCCATCTTCCACATTACATTGCGTAAAACAGTTTCTGCTTGAAGGACTTATATAACATTTTTCAGTGTATCAGTGTTAATTTCAGTCTACAACAACCAAGTCTAACAACAGGAATATTTTCCTCTCACCTCTGATAAAGGGGTTTTCCACTGTTTCACTGGAGCTGCTGCTGACAGGGTTTACCAACTCACAGAAAAAGGAGCTTTCCTTATTCTTCTGAGAAATAAATAGAAAACAGCTCTAAACCAAACCATGAAGG
>NW_015152106.1:21632-22821 GCF_000732505.1 Cyprinodon variegatus | reverse complement strand
CTTTAGTGGAGGTGTGGTTCAAAGCTGATTGGCTGTGACGAAGGTGGAACAATGGGTTTCTTCGGTTGAATTTCCAGCTCCATTAGTGGGACAATGTGGTAACCCAAGCTGACCCAAATTTAGCAAAAGTTTTGCTCTTTAAATTTTCCCCTTAATGTTTTTACCAACAATTATAAAAACTAAGACTCGGAAAAAGGACACATTCTGTCTGCTTAGTCAAAATAAGGTTTGTAAGCCTAATGATAAAACTAAAATACATTTTTATTCACTTGGATAATCACCTGTCAACCTATCTTTTATGTATACCTTCAAATATAAGTTTCAAAGATGTATTATCGTTATTGCACTTCTGCAAACTCCAAAAATGAAATAAGTACGCATACAGAGACACAATAATAAAAAGAGATCCAGCTGGTGTTTAAAGAAAAGAAAACAAATTTTTTTCCCAACACCAATTAGAAAGTTTATTGATTTAGTTTAACAGTACATTTATGTTGCTTTCAATCTTACAACTGACAGTTCAAAATTATTTTTCTATGTACCATAATGTGTATCACATCTTAAATGTACCTCTACATTTTTTAACCACTAGTAATGCATGTATCTCACTGCCTAAAGAATAAGAATGAAACCTTTTTGTTTTCAAAGTCTTCGTGAGATCAACTTAGCCTATAATATTACCAAAGAAAATAACAACTGTAAATCCACCAACCATATTAAACCTGCATGTCATATATATGCAAAAGATATTGAATAAAATAAACAAAGGAAAACTTTTTTGTTAGAAAATGCTAATTGTTATACTGTGAATAAAAGTTTTCTGTTTCTTGCTTTGGTATTTTTTTAGCACTTTACCCCAGGCTAATTATTTTTGGGAGATCTCTGACAAAACCCACATCTAAATGATAAAAAAAAGAAACCCTTAAAAATAGTAAATATTTCTCTGCAACTTCCACATAAACATGTTTTAATCACTCAACATCCATGGAAGAAGATTTAACTATCACCCCCACCATAACATCCACACACCAGGAGTATTTAAAAAAAAGTCACCTAAAAACCCAGATATTCATTATTAAACTCTGATTGAACAGATAAGTGTATATATGTATATTTTTGGTGAATCTGTTGCTAAATCTGGTTGAAAAGAGGTTCAAACATCCAGTTTTCAAATAGTAACACTATTTCC
>NW_015152106.1:18695-20006 GCF_000732505.1 Cyprinodon variegatus | reverse complement strand
GCCTACTCTGACCTGGATTTAAAAAAATAATACTAATTAAATTACAGTTGATCTAACAGAATAATTTATTTGGCATTAGAGCTAACAATCGTGAAAACCAGAATGGGGAATATTTACAACAGTGATTGTAAACACTAACAAACACCTTTTTGGCTCACAACTTTACACAACTTTAACATCTTCAATCACAGGAATACAGGAATTTATAGCATTTTTAAAAAGTTATTTAATTGTTCAGTATTTCACGACTACACCATTACATAGTGATTAAAGTACACATAAATAAAATTGATGAATCAGCATAGTTCAGCTTAGTTTTAATTTTTCGATAATTAATCCATCAAGATCTAAACAACATTGCTGAGTATATTTTTATAAAACACAAAGCTTCACCTGTCCAGAGTTCACAGCAGAATGTTGGACCGAGCCAGTGAAGATCACCATGGTGACGAACTTCACCAGATCAGCCACTGTGGTAAATTTATTTGGGATTCCTAATAAAGAAAAAAAATGCAGAAATATATACAGTACTTGCTTCAAAAGATTGTATGCCTCCACTATATACAGCTCATCCAAAAGGCTTACGTGGACTCAATATTTTTAACATTATCATTATCATAGTTTGGGTTTCTCAAACTTGAATACATTTTAAATGTTTTAAATTTGCACAAATTGAAGGCTGAAGACATTTTCAATGGTCACATAACTGCACCGTCTGATCACAATTACAGAAGAATTGGAAGAATCAAGATGAAGCAGAATATTGAGCCAAGTATAGCTTTAACAAATGTTTTTGTTCTATTCCAGTAACTATTGTATTGTACAAGGTGGGTTCACCACAAGGGGAATCAGATCAAAAGTTTAAAAAAAAAATGACATTCCAGTAGGACAATGACCAAAAACAACCATCAAAAGCAGTTTTGCAGTTGATAGGTAAAGCAAGAGAATATTAAGCTTCAGACTGGTTCTTGGAAATTAACCACACTTTTTAAATCTCATATTTAAGGAGATGGTTCACTAGGAACAATAGAATACATTGGTAAGGATCAAGTTTGTACAACTGAACCTTGATGTATATCAAATCTTTTTGATGCCAATGAGGATTTCAGACAGTGCTCTTTTAATTCTTTAAAATAATCCTTTGTGATATCAGCTAACTTTTTGAGTTGAGCAACCATAAAGCTTTTTATTTTTCATTCTATTGATCAATAGGCTTTCTTAGTGTAGACCAGGGGTCTTCAACATTTTCAAAGCCAAGGACCCCCAAACTGATTGCGAGATGGAGCGGGGACCCCCTAATTATATATATTG
>NW_015152106.1:15012-18145 GCF_000732505.1 Cyprinodon variegatus | reverse complement strand
TGTTAAAAGCTGACCGGGAACTTGAGCTGTTGCTGCTCCAAAACTCTATCACCCTTTTCCTCTAAATTTAGGCCTGCACCTTTACTTATCCAAAGCAAATCACAAACAAACTAACCCTGATCGAGATGTTGAGTCTGAGTAATCCCTAAAGCCTTTGATCTTAATCTGTGTGAGGATGAAAACCAAGTCTGTACCACAAAACCAACCAAACTGCATTGACTATCAATTCTAAAAGAGGGGGCATGGCATATATCCCCAAATGTAGAACCTTACAGTTGAATTTTCTTCTTTGAGTTAAACTGAAAACCTACCAGATTTTTTGTTGGAAAGAAATCCATGTCTAAAAATGTCCCCTATCCAATCCTGCAGTTCTGCGTCTGCTTTCACGTCCTTGTCAGTCTTGTAGTAGTGTTTCAGGATTCCTGAAAAAAATCTTTTGCAGATAGAGAATTGCATTGTTCAAAAGAGATTAATATTATAATAAAGACTTACTCCACAGCTTTATGAAAAAGATGGGGACAACTTACACTTTAAAGTATGTAAAATTATATCTGCTGTATATCTGCTATTGTGTAATATAAATTGTTATAAAAGCTGAAAAGGAGAATACAGTACAGTGATCTAGTGTCTTTAAATTTATGTTTGTAATGCTGATTATGTCATTGTGCAGAGCGCACACACAAGAGAACATTAGGAGTTGGAAGATAAAATAATGTCTATTATGTCAGGCGAAAATTTGTGGTGAGCCATAATTTTTGAAGAGAAAAAGTGTCAACAAAGTGTATGAGATGAAAAGCAAGGCCTCAGAATATACGGATATATCCTGGAATGCTTTGCGCGGAGTGCTGTCCTCGCAAAGCATCATGGGATTTGCTGTCTACAAGAACCCAAATGACTGTCAATTCCTTAGGGGCAGACCCTTTTGTCCGGTTCAATTTGCATCTTTTCTAATCCAAAACAAGGCTTTATTTTTGATTCCCTCTATAAAGCCTCAAACTCAATGCTGTTATGGACATTTTTAATTGAAAAAGCTTCCTGGATGGAAAGCGTAACATCTTCAAACTTGGAAGCAAAGTCTAGTGGATTGATTTTAATGTTTTGAAATGACTATGATCTGGATGACTGAGAATCTTCACCAGCATAGTTACTGAATGAAAAACATATTTCATATGTTTGATTATTCAAGTGCCCTGCGATGGAACGGCGAACTGTCCAGGGTGTACCCCGCCTCTCGCCCATTGACTGCTTGAGATAGGCACCAGCACCCCCACTCGGGATAAGCGTGCTAGAGGATGGATGGATGGATGGATTATTCAAGTTTCAACCATAACCAATTTTACCTGTGTAGACTGTTCCACAGTTTCATTCCGTCGTCTCTGTAGTAGAAGTTGGGAATTTTGTCCATCCCGCGATCTTCAATGTCATCAGGTATACAGAGGGATCTGTACTTTATTTTGGACAAGGATCTCCTCAGGAGTTGGAACATACCCTCTCCACCCGAAGCTGCTATCTAATGAAAAATGTAGTCCAAGTTAAATTGTTTTCATTTAAAAAACTTCAATTTCATTATTGAACAATGTTTTCTCACCTCTGTAAAGACACCATGCTCAGATATTAGCATCTGTCGAGCCAGGACATTAATAGCCAGAGTGTAGCGAGTGTGGGGTATGAGAAGCTGAGGACAGAGAAAAAAATTCATGAACCCTCACCTTTTTTCCTTTTTTTGTTTTTTGCTTTTTCTGGTGCCAAACATAAACATTAGCTAATTCAAAAAATGTGGAGGAAGTTGGACATTTAAAGTAAGAAACAATGGCCATACGCATTTACGGTAGCCTGGATGTAGACAACAGCCTGGGATCAACTGTTTTTCACACTGAGCTATCAGAGCTCATCAAAGAAGCTCAGTTGTCTGGATTAAAACAAAGTAAAACCAATTAAGTAAGTCTGACTATAATTTTTGTTCTGTATTTTGTTCCAAATTCCAAATTCATCATGGAGCTCCAGTTTTATAAATACAGGTTTATATATTTTATTTTGTATTTATTTTGATTCTTTAATAACTTCCAGGCAACATATTTGTTTTTTTTTTGTTTTTTTTTTTTGAGATGGAAAGAATGAAATGTAATAAAATCAAATGGCAATGGCAAAAACGCTGTCCCCTCTGAGCTTCCACTTAATTTTAGGCTCCATCAAGAGCAGCTGACCTGCGAGAGCGAGTATAGGTCTATAAGGATGTAGAAGCACAGAGCAGTATGGTGGGGAATGCTAAAATATATGGACAGCCAGTGGAGTGAAACTAAAATGGGGGAGATGTGCTCATACTTGCGTGTGACGGTTAAAAGGCGGGCCGAAGCTTGCTGAAACTTCTGGAGACACATAGAGGGCATTGCAATAATCCAGCCGAGTAGTAAAAAATGTGTGGAATACCAATTCAGACTATTTTCTTGCAAGAATGGCTTTTTTTTTCATCAAAATGTAAAATGTTCAGAGACATCCAGGCCTCTATGTCATCAAGACACTTGATTAAGATAGTGATAGAGCAAGCATCTTTCTTTTTAAGAGGGACATAAATTTGACTGTCGGTTGCATAGTAATGGTAAAAAAAAAAAAAAAACATGCTTTTTGAGCATGTATCAAAGCAAGAGTAAATAGAGAGGAAACAAGATGGGACCCAGGGCCGAGCCTTGGGGAACCCCACATAAGAAAAGAGCAGAGGAAGAAATAGGGTCACCAAGCCTGCAGGTTCACTTACCTTGTACAGTGGATGAACCATAGGTAGGTTGCGCCGCGTGGACACTGCAAAGACCTCAGCCAGCAGGTGAGTGCGCAGCAGATGAAAGTTGAGCTGATGCAAATTAAATTCTGCACTTCTTACAAAGGTTTTTGCCAACAACCACTCATAGTGATGATCAGTAGGAAGGAAAATTGGGTTGTCTGCTCCTGGATCCTGTTTCAGCTATAAAACAATAAGGCAGGGTAAGGGTTAGTTTATGCATTGGAATGAAATTCATTAGTGATTATTGCAAACAAAAAATAAAGGATAATAGAATGGCAGAGTGCTTGGGGTGGCGGGTTACCAGTGTTATCAGGTACCCCCAAGCTCCAAAAGACAAGAGTAAAGGATACACACACA
>NW_015152106.1:10120-13772 GCF_000732505.1 Cyprinodon variegatus | reverse complement strand
TTTTAGCATTAAAAAATCACCTTCAATTCCTGATCCAGACTAGAGGGACCCTTGCTGTACTGGCTGATCATGTCATCAGTGACAGAAAAGTTGTCAGGCAGGGTCTCACAGCGTCTGATCACCATGGGGTTAAGACCATTCAGGAACTGGTAGCCAAAGAAATCATCATCCTTCCAGTTGTTTCTGACATAGTCTGTAACAAAGTAGAGAATTTACATATATGGATTTTTACATGTGGTAGGGTATGATTTTATAGGGAATTAACAAAATGCCAATGTATATATGTATTATATATATTCATAATAATATAACATACCCAGAAGTTTATATTTGCTGTAGTCCATCATGTCACCGATCTCATCAAAACCAGACCATTTATTATCACCGAAAAAGAAGGATTTCACTTTATCCCAAACCTGGCTATAAAGTTAGAAGAAACACTGTTACTAAAATGAATGCATTACAATATGTGCAAGATGTTTTATTACTGTCTGTTTGTGCAAAGTGACAGAAAAGTTTGACGAACAACCAACATCTAGAGAATAAGGACTAACCCTTTGATTGCCTCAATCGTAAAATCTGCCGCCTTGCTGAATGTGAACTGGGCGTCTTTAGGCAGGTCATCCATGTCTTTTGCTTTGATATGATCAGGTATTCCTTTCTCAGATATTTTCCAGCTAAAAAGATAATAAAGTAACAAGTTTTTACCCTTGGGTTTTTGTTAGTTGTTCAGTTTATTGTTTTACATTAAGGCAGTTTAAACACAGTGAATATTTTTTTGAAATAGAAACTTATTGAATCAGTTGTATAAATATTTAACTGTAATCCAGAAGGATTTGTTGGCATAAATGAATTTCTATACCAACTGTCAGCACTCACCGATATGCATCTTGTCGTTTGCTAATCTCTTCCTGCCGACTGGATGGGTCAAAAGGGTCCTCAGAGGGTATAAAAGCTAAAGCAAACACAGCAAGAATTTAGAGTTAAGGTGAAAGATGCACTCTCCCCATCCCCCCCCCCCCCCCACCCCCTCTTCCTGATGGACTCTAGCAACTTTAACTCTTCTCTTCTTCCAGTTTTTTATACAACTATTTGCTCTGTGTGGTATTTGCTGAGGAAGGAGAGAGAGCAGCAAACTGAGTCTCAATTCTGAATTCTCAATATAAACGTGAATAGATATTTCATACCCATAACAAGAGCATGACCGCCTGCCTTATGAACTAATATTTAGCTAAATTAAGACCACATGCTGCAATTCAATGGTGCCCAAGAAGGACAGCTTGTGTGATGGCGATAAAATTAAGTCATTTATAGCTATATATCTGTTTTAAACTCATACTTTGCCTGCGCTTCTTTAGGAGAGATAAATTCTTTTGTCATTGGACAAATGATCTGTATTAATGCATCAGCCTTATGGTAGAATCATTGGACATATGTGGTTTATAGCAATAAGATGCGTAAGATGATCGAATTTGCACAAACCTTGACCCTCTCTGAAGTAGTGTTTCCCATCATCAGTAATCCAGGTGTACAGGGGGAAGATGTAGGTTTCATTTTTATGAGTTTTGACTTCTATTTTTGCCGGCAACCAGTCGTCAGGAAGTAAATGAAATGAAGTCTCCTTGTGAATCACTATTTGTTGCAATTTTCCAAGAGATTTATCGGTTTTTATCTCACACTGTGAATTTTAAGAGAATGGTGTAGATAAGATGCAAAAAAAGACATCAAGACATCACTTATAAATGATTTTCACATAGAGATAGGTATACAACCTTTTCAGAAATCCATGTTGAGTCACTTTCTCCTTCTTCCCCCACCAGCCTCATATATATGTAGTCCTTGGTTTGGGGGAAAATTCCTCCAGCAGTATACACCTTTACCTCATAGGTCCCCATTTTTACTCTTGGCAATAAGTCACTTCTGGGGAGAGAGTGCATTAATACATTTAGAATCACTACCAATAGATTAATCTGCATGTTAAAACCATTTAGTTGCAGCATCATGATGCCTAACAGTAGAACTACACATAGCAGTTGATTTAAAAAGTGTCTTATCTAAACTGATTATTCTAGTCTGAAATACCCTTAAATAAAGAAATATTTAGAATATAAAGAAAAATGCATGTTACCTCTACAAAAGAGTCCAGAAGGTTCCTCTGAGGATTTGAAGCAATGTTGCCTCTATGGAACCAAACCCTATATATACACAAATGGTTGAGAACATTTCCGGTCTGGAAATGTAACAAATTCATTGGAAACCATTACCTCGCTTGAAGTACCATGGAATGATTATGCATAGACTGCCTGGGGACGTTGCTTTCAAAACAACGCCTTTCTTAGGAACAACTAACAGGTTACCCTTATGAAATCATTGGTCCAGGGATCCAAGCAAGGAGCACATGATGACAACACATGTCTGGTGTGTAAGAAGACTTCAGCTCACGTATTATACTAGCACAAAGTATTACAAATGTATCATATTCTTCACTGGAGTTAACTTTTTTTTTAAGTATACCTAAACATTTTTTTTTTTTATTTAGGACTCATAAGGTTGTATTGATGAACTGGCATTCACTAGTTTGTTTCAATGCATGTAATTGCCTACAATGAATAGATAAATAAAATAAATGTAAAAAAGCATCATTCCATCACTCTCTGGGTTACTAAGAATCAGAAATGTACTTTAGATGTGAAATTGTTTTAGAAAAAACATAAATGATCACTCTTCAAATATCCTTTAGGTTTTCAGCTTAATTTGGAGTATTCTATTACATTAAAAAGCTCCATGTACCTTTTTATTCCTTGTTTTCTCATGTAAGATTTCTGTAACAGATTTGTAACATAAATCCTGCCCCTTATCCATTGACAGTGGGACTGAGGGTTATGTGAAAACATTTCAACATACTGGCAGGTTTCTGGATATTTCAGTAAATCTGAAGTATGAATGAAACTCATTGTGCAAAACAAATAGAAATTGAAAAAATGGGGGCAGCCAACATTATTGAATGCATGTTCTGATGTACAGAAAAACATTTCTCTTTACATCCTAAAGCAGCTGGAAATAATTATTTGGAGTTCCAGGGATCCTCTTTTGTCGCCGTCGTCACTGCCGGCGTCCAGATGTCCTCTTTCGTTGCCGTCCTTGCGGCCGGACTCCAGAGGTCCTTTTTCATTGTCGTCCTCACTGCCGGCGTCCAGACGTCCTCTTTCGTCGCCATCCTCACTGCCAGACTCCAGAGGTCATCTGTCACCGTCCTCGCAGCCAGATTTCAGAGGTCCTTTTTTGACGCTGTCCTCACCGCCGGCGTCCAGAGGTCCTTTTTCGTCGCTGTCCTCACTGCCGGCGTCCAGAGGTCCTCTTTGGTCGTCGTCCTCACTGCCGGACTCCAGAGGTCCTCTGTCGCGGCTGGACTCCAGAGGTCCTTTTTCGTCGCCGTCAGGTCCTCTTTCATCACCCTGCCTCACGCCCAGCCTAACAGCTGGCTTCCAGAGACTTTGCTTGGTCTCGCCCACCTTTGGTGGATTGTTTTGTGTTTGAACTGTGTTTTTGTTTTTTTGTTTCATGCCCTCGTTCCTGGTCGCCCCTCTGCCCACCCTGAGTGGGTTGTTTTTGGACTTTTTAGGGCATCTGAAATCCGCCCTTAAGTGGGGGA
>NW_015152106.1:7599-9329 GCF_000732505.1 Cyprinodon variegatus | reverse complement strand
TTACCCTTTATTGTGTACGCATTTGGGTCCTGTCAAACCTCCAACCCCACTGAGACACAAAGAGAGGTTTTACAAATAGGTCACGGGATTCCTCTTTTAACATACGGCAGCAATGTTGGTTCATAATCATATGGAAATTTTATTTTAAGAACAGATTGTGGCAGTGTGATGTGAACATAATGTATTTTGATCATCTGCACACAGGATTCAACATGTCTTAGAGATGCTTTAATTTATACAATGCATCTCAGAACTAAACAGTTGGAAGCCCTGCAGCCATTTTTACTATAATCCCTCATCTACTAAAAGGAGGACAGTCTTGTCTGAGAAACCTTCTAATACTGTTTGACTTCTCTGTTTGAAGCTTAACAGATAGATAAAGAATATTTTAAAAATAATGGAATACAATTTGTCTTGAAACAGTTAGGAGGAGCTGAAACACTACAAAAAAAATCACAAATTTGTTTCTTAAAATCTTTTATGTCAATTAGTTTTAGCAACATTTCTTTAGCCTTTCCCTCTCATTATTTCTAGGGTATGTGGCCAAAAACAGACAGAAGGCCAGAAATCAGGACACAAGGACATAGCTTGCAAAAACAACTGTCCAAATCAATTCAGCAGATGAAATCATGTTATTTAATCATTAATTGATTACATTAAAACAGAGAAGTTAGTAACAACTATTAACACTCCAAATTATAAGTGTTACAGAATACAGCAAATGCTACATTTTGATAATGATTTATTTTTGCTAAAACCTTATATAATTTTTGAATGGATGTTATTCTCATGTAAGATTGCAAGTAACATTCCACGCCTTAACCGTTGACAGTGGAACTGATGGTTATGTGGAAACATTTCCACATATGGTTATGTGGAAATGTTTCCACATAACCATCAGTTCCACCATATGTTTATGGAAAATTTAGTGAAACTACAGTTAAAAAAAAAAAAAAAAAGAAACTACAGTAAAGGATGAGTCAAACTCATTGCGCAGTAGAAATGGAAAACATTGGGGCAGCCAACAGTTTTGAGTGCATAGTTAGAGATTCATTTCTTTAAAAAGCCTGAAGAAGCTGCAAATAATTATTTTAAAAACCAAAAAAATCAGAAAAACAAAGCAGATATAAAACATAACGTCCTTGGCAGAGGTAATAATTCAAACAATGGTACAGGCACAAAACTTTCTACTTGATATAACATTAAAATAAGTGGACATTTTTATTTTCTGGAGAGGTTTTTACAAATAGGTCATGAGAATTTCTCTTTTAATATATGACAATCATGTTGGTTCATTATCATATGGAATTTTTATTTTAATAACAGATTGTGGCAGTCTGATGTGAACGTAATGTATTTTGAGGGAAGGCCACATTGAGTCTGTTCATACATACGCATATGCTTAACGTATGTTCTTTCTTAAGAAATGCACCATTGTAAAACCAGATTTGTACACAATATGTTGATCATCTGCACACAGGATTCAACATGTCTTAGATATGTTTTGATTCATACAATGCAACTTTGAAGTAAAGAGTTGGAAGCCCTGAAGCCGTCTTCATTATCATCCCTCATCTACTTAAGGGACGACAGTCTAATCTTTCAAAGCTTCTAATACTGGATGACTTTCCTGTTTTAAGCTTAACAGATAGACAATGAAAAATATTTTGAAAATAATGCAGTATAATTGATCTTGAAACAGGAGAATTTGAAATATTCTCTAAAAAAAT
>NW_015152106.1:4260-5700 GCF_000732505.1 Cyprinodon variegatus | reverse complement strand
CTTCTAATACTGGATGACTTTCCTGTTTTAAGCTTAACAGATAGACAATGAAAAATATTTTGAAAATAATGCAGTATAATTGATCTTGAAACAGGAGAATTTGAAATATTCTCTAAAAAAATGAAAACTTTGTTTCGTAAAATCTTTTACATCAATTAGTTTCATCAACATTTTTTTTAGCCTTTCCCTCTCATTATTTCTGGTATCTGGCCAAACACAGAGAAGGCCAGAACTCAGGACACAGCTGGCAAAAACAGCTGTCCAAAGAAATAAAGCAGGTGCAATAAGGGTTCATTTTTGCTAAAACCTTATATATTTTTCAATGGATGTTATTCTCATGTAAGATTGCAAGTAATATCACGCCCCTTATCGGTTGACAGGGAAACTGACAGTTACATGGAAACATTTCAACAGAACATGTAATAGCAGGTTTCTGGCTGATTTAGTAAATCTGAAGGATGAGTGAAACTCATATTGCAAAACAAATAGAAATGGAAAAAAAATGGGGCAGCCAACAGTTTTGAGTGCATGGTCTGATGTAAAGAGAAACATTTCTTTAAACAGCCCTAGAGCAGCTTAAAATAATTATTTTACATTCATTCACATGAGCAATAGTTGCAGACTTTGAACTTTATTATTGATAGACCAGCTGTATTATGCACCTTTTTTATACGGTTAACTTTCGGACCTCTAGTAGGCCTGACAGCACCTACAGGCAGCTGGTCCTGAAGGTAGCTGGGTCATTCCCTTTACCCAGAAAGACGCACAAAGGATACGCTCAATAACCGCGCTTCCATCCTCTATCATTTTAATCTTGAGTCAACATTTTAAATGCTTAACCAAAGAAAGTGTGAATTAATTGGATTCCATCCATTGGAGTGGATAAGCCAGTTGATGTAGCATCGTCATTTTAAGTCCAATAAAAGAGAAAAGCAAGGAACCATACAATAAATCACACAGGTGGGCATAGAAAACATTCTGTGAATAAAGAAATGTAAGTACAGATTGACTAATAACTGATTACGTTTTTCAAAATGATGTCACCAGGCAGACTAAGATATGATTTTATCTGCAAATCTTGTATTTTAAGGGGTAAATTGAAGGGAAAAAAAATAGAAAAGAAGGTTTCTGGCAGAAGAAACAAATTTTGTTTTTTATAAAACAAATATTGATTTCATTATAGGCATCTGTTCAATAGAGAAAAGCACTTTCTGTAAAAACACTGAAAAATACTAAAAGTGTTTTTTCCCTAAAGTTACTTAAGTAAATGTAACTAAGTAAATTTAATTAGTTACTGCTTATCTCTTGGAATATGTTGCATAAATCTAAAATATTTCACTGAAAAATAACTTATTTTTAAAAGCATATGAAATTTTAAATAAATGCTCCCCTTAACCGTTTTGAGTGCATATAAAAGCCGGGTCTCTCTTTAAAGGTATT
>NW_015152106.1:0-1547 GCF_000732505.1 Cyprinodon variegatus | reverse complement strand
GGTCAGTTTGCTATATATAGTCCACTATATAGTCGCTGCTGTATTTAGACACAGTAAGTTGGTATGAGCTATGAGAACAGCAAATTTTAATCAGAGTGTGAACAAAGAGATTTGGGCTCGTGCATGCTCTTGCACGCATATTTTGGAGAGGGCAGGTCTTTTATAAAATCCTCCATAATACCTTTAACAAGTTAAATGCTCATTTTGAGAGAGGGGACACTACAGCTGCAACAAAGGCACCCATTACACTGACTCTTGCCGCTGACTCTCTTCTCCACTGATGTAGGAGCAGTCCTGAGCATGATTACAGCCCACAATGTTGCTGGTCTTGACGGCATCCCTGGGCTTTGGGGAGCTGGCAAGAGTGCTAACGGACATCTTCAACCTATCCCTGGTCCATGCTGTGGTACCATCCCCAAGAACTCTAACCTATCCAGACTCAATGACTACTATCTGGTTGCCCTTAACCCCCTCCTCAAAGTACTTTGAGTGGCTGGTTTTAGCTCACCTCAGATTCTTGTTTCCCCCACACTGGACCCCTCCCACCAATTTGACTACAGGAGGAACAGGAGCAGAGAGGATGCATTCATCTTATTCAACCACCAGCTGGTTGAATAAGATGATTGTCCCACCTATTCACTGCTTCAAATAGGATTCAACGGGCCGACTTCTCTCAAATTCAGATCCCCGCTGCTTTCGATTTCTTATACATCAATAGTTTGAATAATTTTAAACCATCTTATTTTTTGTGTAAATATCAAATTTCTACTATAAATGCACTTAAACCATACAGCATAAATAATATTGTTGAAATTTAAGAGTTTATATATAATATATATTTCTAAACAGTCAACTAAAAGTCCCACAAATCCCCGGTGCACTGCATGCTTTACACAAATCCCCGGTTAGCCTGGCCTGGAGCAGGCTAACTGCATAGAATAAATCACCATGGTATCTGGTGTCTAGCTACTTTTTTGAAACCGTGTTGAGGCTTAATCGGACCAGAAAATCTGGAAAATCAACTAAATCTCTAGATTCAGTTTTGAGTTCCCAGACAGTGGATGGATGTAAAGCACCACGGTTGATTCTTCAGCCTCTGCAGTTAACATTTAAGTTTAGCTCACCGAGATTTTTTTTTAATGATATTTTAAATCAAGTTTTATTCTCTTTTTATTCACATAAAGTACAATCAGGATGAAATTCTGCAGAAAGATACTGATTAGGGTCCAATTAAGACATTTTTGTCACATGACAGCTCTCTTTTTCTTTATTTCATTTTTACACATTTTAAGCAAACCGTATTTTATTGAAATAATTATAAGCATTTTTACATTCAATTGCCTTATTTCTAAAGTCAAGACATGATGTGAAAAACAGACTTCAGAGTTGGCACAAGTGGACTGTGCTGCCCTCTAGTGGTAAAACTGTGAATTCAGCTGCAATAGAGTGCAACGACATCCCAAACAAAAACACTTCAAATATATTTAAATGATTCATATTAAAATGTGAAACACAATTTTGTACAGTGGCAGTCAAAGGCTTATATC
>NW_015152105.1:101605-112685 GCF_000732505.1 Cyprinodon variegatus | reverse complement strand
GCATTTTTCCTTCTTGCTCTTGATATAAAACTGCCCCCAGGCCCAGGTTCGAAGCATCTGTGTGTAGAACAAAGGGCTTGCTAAAATCAGGAAAAGCCAGGATTGGTGGTTCCACCAGGTGGTCCAAAAGTTCCTCAAGCAGCCGCTGGTGTTTTTCTGTCCACACAATGGGAAGGTTGGAGGGGGTCCCTGTTTGTTTTCTATTATTCCTTCTCTTTCGTGTAGGATATTTATCGCTTTGCTTCGAATCTGCGGGAGTGCTCATTAGGTCATAAAGAGGTGCAGCGATCCGAGAAAAGTCCCGGATGTACTGACGATAATAACTCAGGAGACCCATAATGGCTCTTAATTCTCCCACTGTGGTTGGTTGCTTGTCTTTTAAGGCCTTAATCGCAATAGTATCAGCAGGGTCAATTTTACTTCCCTCTGATGAAATGACACGCCCGAGGTAACGGACCTCGCGTCGGAAAAGCTGACATTTAGCTGGCTTCAATTTTATGCCATGCATTCTCAATCGCCTAAGCACAGTCCTGACATGTTCAACATGCTGTTCAAAAGATTTGCTAAACACAAGGGTATCATCAAGATATGGAATGCAAATTTCATCTCTGATCCCCTCCAAACATTCCTCCATGCACCGCTGGAAAGCAGCTGGTGCGTTCATTAAACCAAATGGTATACGAATCCATTCGTATAAACCCCAGGGTGTTACAAAAGCAGTGAGGGGCTGACTGTGTTCTGCCATAAACCCCTGATGGTAAGCTTTGCCTTGATCCAACAGGGAAAACCATGAATTGCCTCCCAGGCCATCCATAATGTCTTGTACCCTGGGGATGGGCTGGCGGTCTGGTATAGTTTTACGGTTTAACTCACGGTAATCTATACAAAGGCGTAAGCTCCCATCTTTTTTTCGAACACACACCACTGGGGAGGCATAGGGGGAAGTAGATTTTCGCACCCAACCTTGTGTAATGAGATCATGTAAATAGCTCTTCATCTCCTGATATAATGGTTTTGGTACAGAGAGGTAAGTTTTAGCTACAGGTTCTGTGTCTTTTAATGAGATGGACAGTCGCAGATTCTCAATGCAGCCAATATCTTCGTCGGAACATGAAAAGGAGCCTGACTCCTCCCTTAACATTTTTTTTAACTAAATCTCTTTCAGGGGGACTGAGATGGTCTAAATCCACTGGGGGATCCCAGTCACTACCTGAGGTTTGTTGTTCCTTCACCTCCACATTATTTACTGACACTGGGAATTTGGGGCTGGGCTGCTCAAAGATTGATGCTGGGTAAACTGCTTGGACTGGCTGCGCTGTCCCAATAACAGTCTTCCCAGAGAGTTCTATGTCGTGGTCTGTTGGGTTTTGCACATCCACAATTATGAATGGTTTTGCACCTTTCTGTAATTTCATGAGGGTGTCAGTGAACTCTAGGCCTTCTGACCACTGTGGATTAAGGGTCGTCAGCGGTTTCAGATGGGCGATTTTAGAAACCAACTGGAAGAGATCTGCTGAGAGGGAATAAAACAAAAACTGGTTAACCCGAAAGATTAGACCACCAGAGACAAGGCTGATAAAGTGGTTTATGCCATTTAGTGTAGTGAAGAGGGCACAGACCTGTACATTGGAGAGACCAAGCAACCGGTAAACAGGGCAATGGCTCAACACAGGAGGGCTAACTCCTCAGGGCAGGACTCAGCTGTTCACCTACATCTGAAGGCTAAAGGACACTCGTTTGAGGACAACAACATCCACATTCTGCCCAAGGAAGAAAGATGGTTTGAGCAAGGGGTTAAGGAAGCCATCTTTTTAACCTGGAAAAAACATCTCTCAACAGAGGAGGTGGTCTAAGGAATAACCTTTTACCTACTTACTGTCAGGACTTAAGTCTGTGTGTTTGTCTTTTGTGTTGTTCTCCCTTCCACCAGCAGGAGGCGCCTGGTTCCAGTCCGCCTCCTCACATACCTGCTGACGGTTACCTCGTTAACGGAGCGCTCTTAAGCTGCTGATTGCCTCTACCTGGACGCCAGAGTGTTTGCCAGTTTGGGGTACTCTAGCCATGCTTAGTTTACCAGAGTCTAACCTGAGTTTTGTCTTGCCAGTTTTTGGTACTCTAGCCAAGTTGAGTTTTCGCTGAGTTAGACTGAGTTCTTTTCTACCTAGTTTTAACTTTGTTTTTGTCTTTGCCTCTCGGCAGGAAGTCATCCTGCAAACTGGACCTTTTTGGACCTCCACTCCCAGGAGGGATCAACTGAGCCTTAAACTGAGCCAGGGATTCAAACAGGAGGTTTGGATCTAGTCTCCTTGAGAGACGTTGAATTTACTCTCTGAGCAATGGAATCCTCTTCACTACGATCCATTCAAGTACAGCAGGATATCTGAGTGGCTATCAGCGTCTCCGTTCACCTACACCGTCCGAGTTCTGGGTAAACCCTGTTCCGCCCTCCACCGAATCAGACAAACTCTGGAAAACAACACACAGATTGGAGTCAAAGATCCTTCACTTCTCTGGAAACATGAGTCAACAACCAGATCCTTTTCTTCAAACCAACAAATCAAATTTCCCACTGAACCCGAACTAATAGTCTGTCTTCCCCTCAACTTCTAGTTCCAGCTGAGCAGATTTCAGAGCAACACTGCACCGTGCTTAATCTCTTCAATAAAACCTGTTAAAGTTTTCTTCTGTGTCTCTCTGAATTGGTTTCACTGCATGTGGGTCTGAGCTTTAGATAAAATCATGACACTTACAAAGCACTTTTATGAACAATACCCAGATGAGAGGCAAAAAGTTTTCTTGAGAACTTCATGTCCAATTGCCTAGACTGAACTTTTCAAGCTTGACCATGACCTGGATGACTGAGAATTGTCACAGATATAATTCATATGTAAAAGTTCAAAAAAATATCCACTGGGCTTGGTTTCCAAGATTTGAAGACGTTTTTCCACCTCTCCAGGAAGCTTTCTTAATTCAAATGTCTGGATCCGCAGTGAGTTTGAGTCTTTATATAGACAAGGCCTTGTATTGCTTGGAAAAATGCAAATTGGAACCAACGAGAGGGTCGGTTGGTTCCATTGTTAGCCTGTAATATCTGAAACCTGTCTATGATTCTGAAGGTCGTTCGTTAAAGGGGAGGGGGGAGGGGTTGTCGTTAAAGGGGGGGATTGTCTCCTGTAAAACCTGAAACCTGTCTATGATTGTTAAGGTTCGGTTGTTAAGGAGGTATTGTTCACCGGCTGGAGCGGGTAGGTGCTTTGTTTCTCTGTGATGGGGTGGGGGGTGTGGTGATATCTGATATCAGAGTCCAGTGGATTTTTTTTTTACTTTTACGGAATGACTATGACCTGGATGACTGAGAATCTTCATCAGCATAATTCATAAGATTACATAAAATAGAGCACAATCGAATTCCAAGTGGAGATTTCCAACGGAGGCGACCAGGAGGCAACTGGAACAGATGCCCAAGCCTCAGCTGGCTCCTTTTGAGGGGGAGGAGCAAAGACTCTACTTCGAGCTCCTCCAAGCTAACTGAGTTCCTCACCCAATCTTGAAGAGTGCGCTCAGCCACCCTGTGAAGGAAACTCATTGTGGCCGCTTGTATTCGCGATCTTGTCCTTTCAGTCATTACTCACATTTCATGACCATACGTGGAAAGGAGATTGATCATTAAATCGAGAGCTTTGTCCCCCGACTCAGCTCCCTCTCAACCACGACAGTCTAATACAGCAATCGCATCACTGCAGACGCATCACTGATCCGTCTATCGATCTCACGCTCCATTTGTCCCTCACTCGTGAAACAAGACTCCAAGATAATGAACTCCTCCAATTTAGACAAGGACTGTCCACAAGACCTGAAGAGGGGAGTCCACCTTTCTCCGGTGAAGAAACATGACCTCGGATTTGGAGTTACTGGTCCTCATCCGGTCCACTTAGCACTCAGCTGCAAACTGCCCAAATGCACGTTGAAGGTCCTGGTTTGATGAGGCCAACAGGACAACATCATCTGCAAACAGCAGAGGTGACATCCTGAGGTTCCCAATCCGAACACCTAGTCCCTGGCTGCGTCTAGAAATTCTGACCATGAATTAGCCTGGTGTCACCTCCGATTCCCCCCAGAGCAGCTGGAGTAGGGGTGTGTGGATTGGAAAGTCTGGACATTAGACTGAAGTTTTTTTATCGTTACCTCCCTTTTATCTCCTCTTTCTTTCATATTTTCATATTTTCTCCTTTTTTTCTTTTTTTCCTTTCCTGTTCTACATAAATTGCAGTGTCCAAATAATCTGTAATACTCCCTGCATGAATTATAATAAAGCTATTTATATGCATAAATCAAGCGGAACACTATGGCGATAGCCGTACGGCTCCATTTGTGAAAGTAAAATCTGACAATTATTCTTATTGCCACATTGCCAGAGAGGACTGTGTTAAAAAAAAAAAAAAAAGAAAAACTCTGGATAACCCTGCTTAGACTGCTGCCACCGCAAAACAGCCCCAGATAAAGCAGAAGAAATTGGAATGGAATAATCGAATTATGTTCACATGGGAACATTTTTTAACATTGTGGTGCACATGTGAGGAATATGCGATGAAAAGGTCCATATGTGATCAAAAGTGGAATGGAACATGGAATTTATGTATAAAAATCTTGATCATATATGAAAAATGTGACCCACATGTTGTATGTGCGCTATTTGATGATAAAATATCTTTAAAACGTTTCTAATATTGTTTAAATTTGGAAACACCGCCGCATCACTGCCAGATATATTTGAACTACATTTACAGACTCTAGGATTTCCTCTGTAGTTTGAAATATGTTCATCTTTCCTGCTGAACAGTAAATATCACCTCACTCTGTTAAAAATAGAAGTTTCCCTCTCCAGCTTTGTGTTTATAAAGATAATAACACCAACTGAGCAAACTCAGTTGTTTTGATCTGTGAGAGTAAAAGATTGAGAGCAATTTCTTAATAGATGCCATCAAGCGGAAGTTAAAGAAATCAGTTAAACACACTTTATTGGATCAAAGGCTTTCCTTCAGCCAGTCAAAGCCCAGCTGTCTGTCAGTCTGCCAGGCAGAGTGTGCTGCTTGCTTGGATGGTTGACAGCTGTGACACCAGCTCTCTTTAGCTTAATGCATAACCCAGTAGGGAAACTCCAGCAGAGAGCACTGCACATGAATTATTTTTTTCAGCGACTTCTCGACATCACAGAACTGCTCAACTTTCAAGTTGAAGACGCAAATTAGAGAAGGCAAATGGGCTCTCGACGTTCTCCTTTAGCTGACTTTTATTTACAGACGCAGCTGCATGTCTCTCATTTTCTCTCAGCAGTTTCTCAGGCGCCATGCACCGACGGCACCGTCGCCGTATATGTGTGGAAGGACCTGGCGGTGACGGGATCCGTGCAAAGCTTCTTAGGGCTCAACAGGGAGCTCTGATTGATCGTCTGGAAGAGAAATTAAACTTTGAGCTCTGTAAAAACGTGTCTGGGGAGACCGACAGCAGAGACTGTGGGGCCTGTCGCCTCCTCCTGAGGATGGCGCCTGACATAAGAATGTATTAGAAGTGAGGCGCTTCTGATGCTTATGAGATAACCTGCTTCTTCCCTAAAATCCCTAAAGGAAATATGGGGGTACACATGTTGTGTGAGATATGAAAACTGTAGGAATAAAAAAACAAGACAAAAAAAAAGCAGCAGATTTCATTCATAATTCATGAGACGTTCTCATAATCAGATAGCAATCAATACAACTCCTTATCCATATTTTAATTTCTCACTGGTCTATTCAACATGGTTAAACAAGATACACAGCGTCTTCCTGTTTTTATAACTACAGCCTGATTTAAATAAGATAGAAAGAAAAAAACTCCTGACTAATTTACCGTCAAATCAGAGGTTTATATTGCAGGTTTAATTGTTTTTAACACCACAGTCAGTAGGTGGGAAATACATGAACAGAGCTGTGAAAAGATTTCTTTTTTTCTTCCCTCTTTTGTTTAAACACATGTAACATTAGACAATGAAACCTAAGTAACTGTAAAACACTTTTTAGTATCCTTTAGACAAACAACCACCTTTTATCGTTCTGCTTCATTTAATATTTTCTCCCATTCTGCAGAACTTGTTAGTTCAACTCCTAACTGTATGTGCTCTCTTTTTTGGCATTAAAAAGGCAGAACAATATAACCAGTTTACCATTCTATCATACAAAGCATTTATAGATCAGAGTTTTCAGGTTTATCTTGTAAGTCTGCTTCTATCTCCTTGAACCCTCAGTCTGCGGCGGTGCAGGATAATGGTTCAACATCAAAGTTAAGCGTTTCTTATATTCTTTTTTTTTTTTTTTTTTAAAGTGTCCTGTCTGGCAATGTGGCAATAAGAATAATTGTCTTGATGCCAAAAAGAGCCCAACAGATTTTACTTTCACAAGTGGAGCAGTATGGCAGTTGCCATACTGCTCCACTTGTTTCATGCATATAAATTGCTTTATTATAATTATGCAGGGAGTTTTACAGTTTATATGGACACTGCAATGTAAATAGAGCAGAAAAACAGAAGAAGAAAAGGAAAAAAGAAAAAGAAAAAAGAAAAAAAAAGATGAAAGAAAGAAGACTTAGAAAGGAGATAATGACAAAACATTTTCAGTCTGCTTCATCACCTGTAACGAGATGAAAAAAAAAGAACAGCACAACCAAAAGACAAGGGACGAGACATACAATGAAGCAACACCTTGAAAGTATCGCTAGCGTTTCTTATGTTCAACATCATCATATGACATTGTTTTGCTAGAATTAGATTCATTACCTGGACGTTAGACATCTTTCAAACAGTCAGTGGAAATGGAAATGTAGCTCAATCCAACTGCAGGCGACTGAGAGATCAGGGTTTTACCACATTATATCCTGGTCCTCATTGGAAAGGCAGTTTTCATAAGCAAAACAATACAGTTTTTGTCAAAGGGGGCAGCCAAAATCAATCTAGAAGATATGCTTTATTTTCAAGTTTATTTATTTTTTTTCCTTTTGAATTTTATAAATTGCATTCTTTTCAAATTGAGCCTTACTGATGATCTCTGTTGCCAGTCGAACAAGACAATTTACATTTAAAATGAGAAAAAAAACATTTGCTTTGTCTTATTTGAAGAGCATATTGTCTAATTATCTTATTTTAAGAGTAGAAAAACGAATTCCATTGGCAAATAATCTTGCTTATCTGCTCAAATTAAGGTTAAATACACTTAATTTAAGTTTTTTTTTTCTTCATTTCTAGATTGCTATTGCAGTGTGTGGAGTGAGCAGTAAAGATACATTTCAATTGGTCTGCTGGCAGTTAATAAAGTTTTTATTAGGGCTTTTGTATTGGGCTTGAAATGAAGAGAAAGTGCTGTGCGTTTTGAATAGAGAGCATTTCGTATGAGGAAAAAAAAAATGAAAACAGCAGTTACTCTCAAAACCTTTTTTTTGTTTTTGATAATGTACTTTTTATTGAAATTTTCTTCTCAAATTTCCATAATTTGTTTTTTGCATGAAACAATAACAGAACGAAAATTACTCCATAAAAATCCTTAAAAAAAATGTCATCAGTTCAGCCCAGAGGCTACCACTGGGGCTAACAGTTACTATAACAGATACCATAAAACATACCTTCCATGTCACGATTATAGGCTACTGTGGGTTAGTATATCAAATTAAACTGCAACACTAAAGGCCTGTGGTGCTTTTGAAAGGCATGGAATCTATTTCTTTGTGTATGTAATTCCTGTATATCATCCAGCATCCCCACAGACAGAATACCACTTAGCATTTTCTACAGGAACGTATATTTAAATACTTTTAGCTTAAGCCTAAATATTTGCATCCACGCTTCTTTTGCCCACATCTTCACTGATAAAAAACCTGCATTGTTATTGTGTTGCAGGATCACCTTAAGCTCTTAATTCTTTACCTAACTGCTTTGCGTTGTCATCATCCTCTTCCTTTTTTTCAGGCAACATCAAATCTGTTGAATTTTTGATGGAGTTCAGCTCTCACAGCCACCTAATATGAAACGAGGGATGCTGTCAGAGCAATATGCTTCAGAAGCCGAACGCAGAGCTGTTCGGATGGTTAGTATGCATGGGCTCACAGTGAAAGACAGAGAGATGTGTGCTACAGGCCTTTTGCTGCTGCTGCCCCTGCATGTCCCTATCATCCCTAATGACTCACTCCAGACCTGATCGGAAAATGAAATCTCAGTGGATGGTTTAGAATATGCCATTAAACAAGCAACAGCGCATTATGCTCAGGGTCAGTCAAAGCCATTAGAGGTATTGTATTAGTTTTTAGGTTCATTACCTCAGTGAGGGCTGGACTCTTATCCTCACTGGAGCATTGGGTCCCATTTAGGGCCAGGTCCCATTCATCCTTTCCCCTGTGAAGTATATTAAACTACCAGGCTAATGCTTAAAATCAGGGGGTTCTGACTAGCCGTGCTACCGACGATCCTCCCTACTTTATGGCAATGAAAGCTTAGAATGAAGAGTAACCTGTGCCCAAAAGACTATACTGTACAGTATTAGCTACACGTGAAACTATTAAGAGTAGAAACAGATGGAAAAGGCTTATTATGAAGTAAATAATACAAATTAGGTATTTGAATCATTTTTCTACTTAAATCACACAAGGCAGCTAAAAACGGATTACTTGAAATTAAATTAGAAAAAGTAAGAACGAAACTATTCTGAGAGTTAATTACTTGACTGATTTGATCATTTTCATCTGTACAGATCATTCTGTACAGATTTCGCCATAGATAACAAAGGGAAATGTTTAGTTGACAAAGGTTTGAAAAGTATAATGTTAAGTCTTAGTCCTTCAGCAGACATACTCACACCTCTGTAAAGCCACCATTCTGAATGTATTGTAAAGAACAATGTCTTCAATGCTTTTCACAGTTTGTTAAATAGGATTCAGGTCCGAACACATGAACTTAATTTGATCTAAACAAGCATGGGTCGGGTACCTGAATATTTTACTCAAGTAAGAGCGGCATGACATCAACATTTTTTCACTCATGTAAAAGTAAAAAGTAGTCATGCAAGAAATACTAAAATACTTAAATAGGAAATATATAATTTATGAGATTGAGTCCTACTATTATCAATAATTATATTACACCCCTGAAAACTATAAATGTCTAAAACTGACCAAAAAAGTCTTTTTAACATGAATTATTCTGAGGGGTAAATTATTTTTCAGAGGAAAACATAAATCTTAGAAAATACAAATGAATATTGCATCCTTATTATGAAAAAATGTGCAATAAACAACAAATGACAAAGGTTAATGTAAAACCTAAATAATGTATTATTTAGATGAAGATAGCATTCTTTACTTTCATTTTTAATGGGAGATGTGAGTAAACAGGAAACGCTTTACGCATTTTGTGTTTTCATTATTTTTAGCAGAGCTGCTAACAAGGTTTATAGGTTTAAATCATATTGGAGCAACTCTGCCCTTAGATTGAGATTAAGGACAACCTCATATTGCAAAGGACAAAACCGGGCAGATTATCTGCTGTTTGTGACTCGAAATCCCATTTAAAAAATGACAGCATCACAAAACATGAAATATTACTATTGGTACTATTAAAGAAACTTCCTAGTCCCCTTAAATTTGATCTGTTTTATTAGGGAGGACTAGTGCTCCTGGTAAAAAAAAAAAGCTAAGCGTAAACCCATGACAAGGCAGAGCCCTTGCAAAAAATTATAAAAATGCTGTTTTGTTTGTTTTTTTGGGTTTTTTTTTTTTATTCTTTTCCACTTTAAGTTAGGGCAGAAAATTATTTGGGGATTTGATGTTTAGAAATGTTACAATCAGACACACAGATTAGTAAAAAAAAGTATTCTATGAAAAAAAAAAAACATTATTGACTTTATTGACTTTGCAGGATCTGCTCCTCTTGGATGCGTGTGAGGGAACAATCTCTACAGCAATCCCTCACACCAAGCACGCATGTAGTGACAGTGGAGATAAATATTCAACAGGAAGAAACCTCCAAGGTCTACAAGTAATTCAATGAGATAGAAGCTGTCATATAAATGAAAAATCTAAGTACAGATCCATAAATGCAAACTGAGAAAAGGCAATGGCAAACTAGCTTCACAGATCGCTCTGTCTTGGTGCAGTTTAGAGCTGTGCCAGATTTTCATGCCAAAAGGGAAGGGAGAGAGGACATACAGTTAGTCAGAGTAAAATCTGAGCCCAACAACCACTGCAGAAATGAAGAATAGAGATAAAATTGAACAGTGGCCCAGGAAAGCCTTGCTTTTGCTTAGACAACAGGCAAATTGAAACGGACAGGTATGGGGCATTGCAGGCCAACAAAATAAGCCAAACGGCGCCCATGCCAAAGGGGTGGACCCATTCATCCGTTTCAATTTCCATATTTTCCAAACAAAAACAAGGCTTTGTTGGGCTGCTGTATAAAGCTTAGAACTCAACGCTATTTCTGACATTTTTATTTGAAAACGCTTCCTGTTTGGGAAGCGAAACTTCTTCAAACTTGGAAACAAAGTGCAGTGGATGTTTTTAATTATTTTTTTTTTTTTTTTGGAATGGCTATGACATGGATGACTGAGAACCTACACCAGCAGAATGATGAAAGCGATACCTATGTCCTCCAGCAGTCTAAGCCTATAGCAGCAAATTACAGAGATATCTCAGGATAGGCTGAGCCACTCTTGCTAAAGCTTCAGCAAAAACAAAAGTTTTCCACTGAAAATATCTAGAGTTTACTTTCTTTTCCGCTGATGTGTTAATAACTCAGGTTATAGTGCACAGAAGTCAGACATTTTATTAAAGGTTGGAGTAGCGACACTTCGCAAGAATATTTCTTAAATGCAGAGGTGTCAAGTAACGAAGTACAAATACTTTGTTACTGTACTTAAGTATAATTTTTTGGTCTCTTAGGTGACTTCTACTCATTACATTTTAACACAAGTATCTGTACTTTTTATTCCTTAGATTTTTAAAACGAATGTTACTCGTTACTCTTGGCTTATGTTTAATATTTATAAGTATTTATTTCACATCATGT
>NW_015152105.1:94209-100959 GCF_000732505.1 Cyprinodon variegatus | reverse complement strand
TACTTCTACTTAATTAAAAAATGTGTGTACTTTTGACACCACTGCTTTAATGTAAAATATACTGTTATTCTAAATCCCTTCATTCAGTCATTTATACACACACTCACAGTGGAAAGCTACATTGTAGCCACAGCCTTGGGGCTCATTAACAGAAGTGAGACTAACGTACATCGGCGCCACTGGGCCCTCTGACCATCAGCAGCAGGTAAGCCTTCCACGGATGAATCAACACTGAAAGCTGGAGCTTGAATCGACAACCCTTCGGTTGCTGAGCGAACTCCTGACTTTTTACTCAAGTAAAACAAAGACTTTAATATCCCCATGAGGGGGCAATAAAGGGATTTAAATTTACATTTACATTACATTCTTTACAGCAAAAACGCTCACTAAAGGGCATTTCTTTTTCTTCAAAATGTTACTTAGGGAATGTAACTGAATAAAAGTCATTATCAACATATGGACCTAAATCATTTGATGTAGCTCCAGCTGTGTATTCAGGGTTGCTCTGCTGGAGAGTTAACCTTCCTTGTCTCAAGTCTTTGGCAGCCTATTATGGGTTTAATTATATATTTAGCTATATCTATATTCCCAAAAGCTCTGATCATTTCCCTTATCCCTATTTCACTTTTATATTTTTATATTGAAGAAATCCTTACGTAAATTATCATTCTCCAAACACCATCTTTCACTGGTGGAAATCTATTTTCACTTTGATATATTGTTTTCCCTGTTTTTCCTCATCAGATAACCTCAATTTGTGGTTTATCCACACCTTTATAGTAAGCAGATTTACAGTAATAAGGATATTCAGAAACCATTTTTCAACTCTAAATTTTTTCTTGCTATTCATCCTTAAAACCCAGATTTATAAATTATAAAACTGCTATTAATCATGCCAATATATTCTCCCTACTGAGCTGAGAATTTATTTTGTTTTATCTCAGTTTGATGCACAAGGGTTCAGAGAAAATGGGAGTTTTAAGATTATCGTTACCAAAAAACAATAAAAGCCATGCATTCGCATACTTTTAAGTCCTGATGGAAGACTGTAAAGTTTATTGTTGTAAAGTGACAAATTGTGAAAAGGTTTGTGGGAGTTAGATGCTTTTACAAGACACTGGATCTGTATTATCACAGCTTTGGTGCTTTCCACTTTTCATCTGGTTATGAAGCAGCCGACATAAATATGGCTCAGTTACAATGTGAGAACCTTTGTTTTTGAGCGGCTCTAATGTTGAGATGTTTGGAGCTTCTGAGTGTTAAATCTTTTTTTCATAAAGCCAACTCAAACATACGCAAGTAGTGTTTCCATCTCTGTCAGTCATGCCATCATTAAACATTAAAGCTAGTCGCTGCAGAGCTCTGATGCTGACAGTGGGGATATTTATAAGGTTTTGATGAGTAGCTTCAATGTTCAGTCCCTACAGTAAGAGAGAAACATGTGAAGCTTTAAAAAGCGTCACACTGAGAGCCACTGCTGCAGCTAGCTCAAAGTTTCATACAGCAAAGCGAAAGAATACTGTAGTTATGCACAGCAATTTAAAGCAAACACCTACGCTGCAGAAAATATATTCACAGACTGTGCAAACCTTCTGGGGCCATGATCGTGCATGTTGTTTCTCCTTCAGGCTTCTCAGTCTGCTTATTTCAGGCCCGTTGCATCATATATAACACATATCACACAAAGAGTTGTTTCCTTTATATGTGCTCATGTCTGTTGTTCATCTTTGCAGACTTCTGCACACAGAAGAAGAATATTAAACAGGTTACTAAAAGCCAACTTCAACAGGAATTTATTCCTCGACCTAAAATCCACGATGAGGCCGTGACAGTAAGGTAATCTGCTGAAACCGATTGCATCGATGTAGAGGTTATATTATTTGAAAATATTTCCAAGGGTTTTATTCCTCTCGATGTGGAGTTGGAGAATTAGAGGAGTGTGATATTAAAGCGGCAAGAACCATTTTATTATAGTACAAAATGTATGCAAAACTCTCCCTGTGCTGCAGCTCCACTGATACATTTTAATCCAATGTTCCTCATGAAGACATGAGCCTGGAAATACCTTAAAGACATTAAACTGACACAAGTGTTTAAAAAATGCCCTCCAGGATTGCACTCCGAGCATTTTTAAAGGAATACTATCGAACTTTAAGACAACCTTGACATGAGATTGAGAGTTAGGTGAAAAAACTCAGGTGCTCCTTTAAAGATCATTTTAATAAACATTTATCATAGATTTTAACAATACTGTTGAAATTTGAGTAAAAGAAACAAACAAAAACTAAAAAGATAACAGTTTTTTGTGAAATGAAAGATGCAAACAGCATTCATTGAGAAGAATTCCTTAAAGAGAAATCAATCAATTTCACATGTATTTCCCACATTAAAAAAGAATTTCATATGTTATTCCCGCCTTCCACTTGAAAATCCCACATTTCCTCTACATATGATCATTTTTTTTTTTTTTAGTCCTTGTTTTTGAAGTTACATTCAAATGGTTACGTTTAATATTTAGGTACCAACTGCAATTGGGTGCAAGAACGTGTCTGTTGGGTCTGAATGATGAACTGCCTGATAACTTTCGTAACAAATAGCTTCTACATATATTGTTACACTGTGCTCGAAAGTGTATTATGGTGTATTGTTTCTGATACAGTTCCTTCTATAAACCAGTGGACACGGACTGTAATAAGTATTATTCCAATGGAGGCCTTTTCTACGGCGTTGAAAGACAAACAATTTCTTTTTTACTGTACGTGGGACCCTTTTTTTGGATTATTTGGATGGGTCTGCACTTCAAAGAATGAGACTGGGTTTATTAGATTTAGCTTTGCAACAAGAGGACAATTTGTAGTGTCATGTTTGTTTGTTTTTCTGTTTTTGAGCTCCCTTTATTTATTTATATTTAATGACACCATCAGAATACAATGTATGGTGGATCATATTAACAAGAACATCCAGGCAACATTTGGGTTAATCCCGGCTGTGATATATCAGATTTATAGTAGAATTAACTGTCAGGGTCTTGGTCTGTTTGTTCCTGTTTTTCTTGGTTTTCCTTTTGTTGTCCTCTGCTGCCTTCTTGTGTCCTCCCTTGCTCTGTTTTTCTGTTCTGCCTGCACCTGTTTTCAATTCCCTCGTTAGTTCTCTCTTTGTCTCTGTCCCCTTTAAAAGCCCTCCCTCTTCAGTTCCTGTTTGCTGGATCCTCGTCTAACATCTCATCAAACTTCTGTCTGTGTACCTCGTCTCTCCCTGGCTCCTAGTTTGGGTTTACCCCTGATGTCTCCTTGGTTCAGGTTCGTTTGCTGTTTTCTGTTGGACTCTGATTCCTGCCCCTGGATCTGTGAACTTTGATAAACTGACTTTAATTCACCTCTGCCAACTGGTCTCTGCATTTGGGTCCTCCAAACAAACACCGTTTCATGACATTAACAGAATTATTTTGTTTTTTAAAGTGGCTTCAGGCAGAGAGTCAATTACAGTAGTAGCCATTAGAAACTTTCCTTGATGGGCTCTTGGCTGGTCCTTGGCTGGTCCCCTATGATTCCCTATAAAACATCAATCTTTGTACTAAAATATTCTTTCTGTCATGATTTGTGGACATTAAGATCTAAAGAGAAGTTTCATCTCCTGGTCAAACCCTGCAATTCAGTGAAAGGGTGGAGTCAGGGTAAAACAAATGTATGCCCAAAAGGAGGAGGGGTCACTCCAGTGACTGGAAGTTGGAAGGGATTTTGCTTGGAGTCCCAGGAGAGTAGGGTGTTATTTTACTGGCGTTTGACTGGGAGGGGCCATTTTGAATGACTTCTATTGTAATTGTGGATTATGTTTTACACCTATAGGGAAGTTCATTCTGGTAAGAGCTGACAGGATCCACAGTGTGGTTAACAGCAATAATTACAGAAAAGAAAAAATCTGGGAGTGCAGCACACCTATCTATAACATTTAATATGGGCAAAAAAATGGCTTTAGTATCTTCTTCTTTTTAAACGTTTCCTTATTTTTTGTGGATTATTTTGGATCTTTAATAACCGACTGGGGCCTGAAGCCCTATCGTATATGCCCGTATCAAACATTATTTATATCTATATTCATGAAAATATTTCATTATTTCTGTACAATGAGTTGTTTATCATGTTTAGTTGTGTATCTTTAGAACCGAACACCCAGCTAGGTATGCTAAGTTATGCGGGCTAACCTCCTCATCTTTAGCACTTGTGAACAAGGATGGCATGGCCAGGATCCTCGGTCTCTCCAATACTAGACCCTATTCAGAACATAGATACATGCGCAAAGCTCTAATGCAGGGATGGCCTACTCAAGTCCTCGAAAAAACGATATCCTGCAATGTATTTTGGGTACTTCTCTGGTACCCAAAACTAAATCAAATGGCATAATTACCTCCTCGATTAAAGTCAAGTTCTCCAGAGTCCTTAAAGGAACCTAGTTATTTGATTCTGGTGTGTTAAAGCAGATACACATCTAAAAAGATCCAGGACATTGGCCCTCGAGGACTGGGTTCTGATATCCCTACTCTATGGATCATGATTAGTTGATAAACCGTTCATCATCCTGGATCAGGAAACATTGTTAATCCCTGAAGATGTGTGTCCTTCCAATTGTCCCATTTAGAAAGGCTCCAGCATAGTCTCAGCATCCTGTCCCACCCCATGGCGCATGTGTATTCCTCACACCTTGTCAGAAGTATGAAATTATTTGTGGTACAATTCACCCTGTTGATCACATTCTGATGGTGAGGAAACCTTTAAATATTTATGTTTCTTTCTTTTTTTTAGTTGTGGGATATGGCAGTACATATTGCACTACGGTTTCAGATCCAATTAAATCTAACCACAATTAAAGACTTAAATGAAGTGAAACATCTGAGAGAAGTTACATTACAATCTGGGTTAAGTATCTCATCTCAGTCACTGTTTGTGTCGCCAATTTCCCCTTTTTCCAAAATCTGTGAGACCCCATATGGATGGGTCAAAGTGATTGTGAGAGACCGCAAAATTTGGCACCAAATTTGTCTACAAATCATGACTCATGACCTTTGCATTGAAGTCATCAAGTTTCACACCCTGTTAATGCATACGTAAAATTTATAAATGAGATTCCCAGATCTTGAGCTTATCTGAATACTTTTAGGTGACTTGAAACAGGCTGCATTCTATTCAGTTTATTTATATAGCGGCAATTCACAACACATGTCATCTCAAAGCACTTTACAGAGACAATTCAACCAGATCATACAGTCAGATTGGTTTAAAGTTTTCTATCTAAGGAAAACCAGTTGATTGCATCGACTCGTTGACTCAAAGGCAATCCTTCACGCCAAACATGCTTGTAGCGAGAGTGGAGAGGAAAACTCGCTTTAAACAGAAAGAAACCTCCAGTAGAACCAGGCAACTGGGGATCAAGGAGACAGAAAGGGAGCACATCCAGTTAGTCACAGTAAGAGAAACAAGACCACATTCAAAACGTATGAAGTTATTATAGCAAAAGGGGTAAACACAATCTTAGGGAAAGGTTGCTCCATTAGTCTGTTTATTGTTGAATTCTATAATCTAATGGATGAAGTAATATTAACCTTTTTTTTTTGCTAGCAGTTAGTAAGAACTTTCCTTTCCAGAAAATATTGTATATTTAATACGACAAAGACTTTTAAAAACATTTTATTACTTGAATAGCAGTGCTAGTGTTACATTATTGTGCCATTTTTACATAAATACTGTTTCAAATTGAATAATTTAAGGATTTAAGCAATGCTTTATTTGCAGACTCATTGGGTTCTCTGACCCACAGCAGCCTCTGGTGCTGTTTGCAGCCAAGTCAGCCTCCAAGTCACAGACCAGGGTCCTCAGATGGTATAAGAATGAACTGCCAACTGCTCTCCATAGCCGAATTCTACCTTATTTGGATGACACTGCCGTAAGCTGTCAATTTAACCCCTGATCCACAGTTCAGCCTTCATCTGTGATTATGAACTGCAAGTAGAGAGAGCAAAAGTAAAGGTTTTTATCAATACTAGAAGCAAATTACTGTGTATTAGGTAAATTACAGGTTATTGTTTTATTTTAGATATTCTTGTTTTCAAAGTTTTTGTCACAAACATTTTGATTCTCAAGCTTTGTGGATTAAAAAGAACAAAAATCCTCAACATAAAATAGATGCACAAAAAGTACCAGGATGAGGAACATTAGGAAAGGAACATGCACACTGCACCTATGTTCTGCTGCGACAGAGGTTATGTAACTACTACATCACAGCAATGATCCAATAAGAACATTACTCTGTTCCATATTAGGCTAGGCTGCATAAAAGATGGAAATATCCTTTCAGTTGGTCTTTAAAGTTACATGATCACATTCATTGCCAAACGATAGACTGAGAACCATTTAATCGTGATAAAAAAAGGTTTTATATAAACAAAGCATCTATCCTGATAGTGTTTTGGTGTCTGTGAGACGTAAACAGATATAGAAACCAACCATCCTGTAGTCCTTTGCTGCAAAGCGGCAGCTTGGCGGTCAAAAGCAACTGATCTTGGTCAGCATATCTTAGAGCCTCACATCAGAACATGAAGGCGAACAACAGCTGCCATTAATATTTAACAATTGCAAACAGGGCCAGACTGCCAGGGTAAGAACCAATCAGTACATCTATCTATTTATGAAGTTGTTTGTACTTAAAGTCGTAGGGAAATCATATCTAAATGTCAAATTATTCTGGCTTAAACACGTA
>NW_015152105.1:91056-93637 GCF_000732505.1 Cyprinodon variegatus | reverse complement strand
CACGACCTCTGACACAAAACTCTCCTCCTCTTGCATGTTTCCGCTGTCCATAGCGTTCCTTGACTACTTGGCTAAGTGCTACTTGGTCTCAATGGAATTTCTCATTGGGAACCTACTAGCACTAAGTTGCTAACTGGTTAGCAATATGCTTCCGACAAACTGGCCACAACCAAACGTGCTTGTGAACCTTCCGCCACAACAATCCCGCCCCCTTGATAAACGACCAATCACATTCACTTTATTAACTCGTGTAAAGTCCGGAACCAGGAAACAGTTGCTTCCCTAAGACTTTAAAACTGTAGATCTTGAGAATAGCAGGACTATCACTATTATAACAGTATTAATAAGGAGATTTACTTTCGTCCATCAACTCTGCTGCTAAATCTCAACTCCTCAGCAGCTTTTGCTTCTGCTTTAATAAACACCAGCCTCCATACTGTATTTCAAGTGCTCCAATTTTATTCCTCCTGAAGTCAAAGTTTTTGGGGGGATTTTTTTCTACTGCATCTTGGACTTTCTTTATTTTTTCCAGCAGAGAGATGCTATCTGACTTAGCCTTAGCTGCTTCCTTGTTAACACACTGCGTATATGAGCAGTGTCATACCTCAGTTGTTTTGGGAAATATACATGAAGGCTTTTATTTACTAACAGAGTGAGCAAATGTAAAGCGTAAAACACAAAAATACAACTAAAGTTATATGCCAGCAGGATGGGATATCATAACATTAAAAAAAGTCAAATTACGTGACAATGCACCTTCAATAATGCCAATGAAATAAAAACAAACAATGTCTTATTTAAAAATAACAAATTCCACACCACTGATTCCAATACACATACGCTATTCATAACGAGACACCATCACACAAATTTTGCAACACACGGGTATGCAAGCCTAGATTGGAAACCAGGTCAACAGCTTTGGAATAATTAAACTAACATCTCCAAAGCTGAAGCATTTCCCTAAAATTATTTCAGTCATAAAATTTTTTCAGTCATAAAAATTCATCCGGTGAGATGTCTCTACACTAAATCAGCCAGCTTTAACAGTAGCAACTTCTGCAGGCTTGAGCATTTAAGTAATCAGCAGCTCTGTTATGGACTGATCATTCTGTTGTTTGTCTCTCTGCAGGAGGACCGAACGAACAGGCCAAACTAAAAGGATATCATGTAATGAGCTGCCATGCTGTGTGCTGTGTTTACCTCACAGCTGTATGCTGATCTTTTACTCCACTTTGATCTGCGTTATTGTTAACATCCATCTGCAGTTTGGTCTGTCATTATTACTGTGCTCACATTGACAACACAGAGCAGGAAGACAAACATTAACCTTTGCGTTTCACTCCCAGCAGGTTGGTGACATGGACTGAGGCATATCTTACCTAAAAGAAACAGGAAACAACCTTGACAAATGGCTTTGGGCGGCTAAACAGACATCCAAAGTATCGACATCCGTTTCTGGTGCTTTCTAGATTTGTCTGCTGATGAAAACTGGAAGAGATGAGAACAGGATGAGTTCCACTGAAGGCATGTTAAAGTGATGGTTCAGGTTTCTTTTTCTGCTTGAGTTTAATGGTCTTAGATGTTATCTGTGAAAAGAAAAGCTATCTGTGAAGCTTCAATTACCAAACAAAGCCTCCATGTTTTCACTCCTCTGCAGTGATGCAACATTCCCCAACAACACACAGGGGGTTTGGTCAGGCCAAGGGACCTGGCCTCCTTCTTTCTGCCTTTTTGTTTTTCTCCACTGTCACTTCTCTCCACCTTTCTGCTGCTATCTTTTCCTGACATGGCTTATGACACACACACACATCCCCACACAGAGGCAGTTCATTGGACTGAAGCCATGCTTTTATAGATGGGGGGAGTTGACAAGAGACCTCAGGCTGCTGCTTGACAGACTGGTGGTGAAATGCAGCTCATGTAATTGCAATGAAGGGATAATTTGACAGGTGCTTGGTTATGATAGGTGGCAATTCTCTTATTCTCTTGAAATGCTGACGCTGACACGTTTGCACACAGACACACTGAGTGCCTGCAACCTTTAACAGCATGGTTCATGCTTTTTTATCATGAGTTGTTCTCTTAAATGTTTTATATCTCTTCAATATACTGCAGATGTAGCTTGCAGAACATGCAAATTGTTGCATATATGCATACCACTTGTCATGCCAAACAATCTGAACCGAATCTAAGTCTGGGCTTTGACTAGGCCATCTAAACCTGAGTCTGCCAGAGTAGTTTATCTGTATGCAATATTGTCCTGCTGTAAGCGGAACCTTTGACCCAGGCTCAGATATTTGCCTCATACATGCTTTTTTCATACATGTTTGCACTGTTTTTAACTAAATCTTATTAACACTTGTCCCTGTTGAGGACATCCATCCCCAAATGCATGATGCTGTCATGATGGGGTCTAAGAGAGTAAAGCCCAAGATGCAGAACACACACGGAGAACGTTGGTAAAAAGTCCAAAGAGTTTATTGTAACACAAGCACGTAGTAAATATGCAGGAACAGTTCAGTCCGGGGGCTGGTTCACTGGGGTATGTGCGGGGAACGGAGGATGGCTGGTACTCTGA
>NW_015152105.1:81198-90306 GCF_000732505.1 Cyprinodon variegatus | reverse complement strand
AAAAACAAAGAGAGCAGAAGAGGATCCTCGGCGCCCTCTGGTGGGCAAGCCTGAGGATCCCAACAGATGCTAACTCATGTTAGACTGTGTTAAGAGTGATGTTCACCTTTTTTCCCTTTTTTTGATGTGTAGACCATAAAAGTTCATTTTTGACCTCATTTGATTAATACAACAATCTTCTGTAAATGCATTTTTATGTTATATATTAATAATCGTGTTTTTGTGTGAAGTTAGAATTCTCCCAAAAAGTCACTCCTCCATCCTAGGGGAATTGGACTGCCTGTGCAACCTCTGTAGGCTCCAGGTAGCGCCTCATGCTAACATTAGTCAAGGTGAGACAGCCAGTAGGAAAGTTCAATAAGTTTATTTAAAAAATCAGAACAGAAAAGAAGCACACTGCTGTGGATCAGCGGCTCGCGGCGGCTGCAGGAGGGGATGCGGCACCGCCCAATCACTGACACTCTGGTTTAACAGATCAGTCCACTCAGGAAGGGACAGATCCGGGTTCCAGGATTCCATCAGAGCGTGAAGGCAGGTTCAGAATCCCATGCATCGAGCATCCAGCTCAGACAGAAACACACCTTGGAGGATGGGTTCAGAGTCCCATGCATCGAGCATCCAGCTCAGACACAAATGCACAGACAGGCAGAATCCAGCATTAGTCCAAGAGATTCAGGTGGGCATATCATGTAGGGACAGACAGGGCAGGTGGATGAGAGGGATCGGAATCAGGAAAACAGAATCACTCGGGGAACACTGAAACGCTCTCACCACTGGTTAAGGATTAAACTAGCATGAAGACATGGGCTGAAAAATTATCTCATACTGAAATGGGGACATGAACTTTGGAAATAACTAAAACTGACAGACAGGACACTAACAGAAGGAAAACAGGGATCTAACAGAAATCAAACAATGATCTCCCATGATAGCTGGAACTGAACCCAACATAAGGGAAACCAACAGGTAGATGAGATGAGTGATGGTTAGGAGCTGGACAGAGTAAAGCAGGTGAAAGGCATGAGTAATTAAGGTGAGCCATCAGGGCAGATCATGACAGAACCCAGTAATTTAAAAACTGACGCTGCTTTTGGGGCGCTGCATCTTCACATAGCGATGCTCCCCCTCAGAAAAAAAAAAGGATGGGGAAATATTGGGAGGAATAGGAAAAAACAAATACCTGGGTGGAAAAAGTCTGTGATAATGAATATAAAGCACACTGATTTGAGTCAGTAAAAAAAAAAACAACATTTCAAATACAAATTGGGCTAAATAAAATCACCACGCCAGGAGGGATAAAGTCAATCGGCTCAGCTGGCACGCTCATGAGGTGTCCCTTTGTTTCAGAGAGTTGGCAGCCCTATATTAATCTGTTTACATGTGTGTATCAAATAAAACTTCACATATGAGAATTACTTTGCCTGTGCCCTATAGTCAGGATTCGGACTTCGTATTTTTGACTGATTCTTCCTCCCTGGCTGTGGATCATCAGCCTTCTGCTAAGTTACGTTTAAACTCTTGATTGTTTGCCTTCCTCTTCTTAGCTGTCAGTGAGGAGTCAGGACTCAGATTTTTAATTGTTGGATGATGCTCTTTACTGTTTTATAGTGTCATGATTTATTTAAGGATCTGACCCAAAATGCAGAGAACCACTCAGAGAGCAAGGCAAAAGTTTGAACAGGTTTATTGAGGTAAGGTTTGAGGGTTTGGATCTGGTACTCAGAGGGCTGGTGAACCGGAACTGGAAGGGAGGAGGGAAGTTCACAGAGGTGAATTCAGGTACCGTGGGAATCTTGGATGCCGTAAGGATAATTGTAGTGAGGGACTCACGTTTGGGAGGGTTCTTCTCTCACTTTGAATCCAGTCTGTGTGGGTTGACCTAGTAAAGGGGGGACTCGTTGGAGAGCGGACAGGTAGACCTTCGTTGGACCCTGAGGAGTATGAGAGGACTGTCACTCGGAAATCCAGGAGAACTTGAACGGAACTTGTGGAGGTCAATCCCCTGCTCAGTGTGAGACTCAAACAATCCTTCCAGGGTAAGAAGGCCAAAAATCCAGCTTGCAGGATGACTTCCTGCCGAAAGACAAAAACAAGGTTAGGCTCAGTGAAACAAAGACTCAGTTAGAACTCAGCTAAACTCAGCTTGGCTAGAGTACCCAAAACTGGCAAACACTCTGGCATCGAGGTAGTGACAGTCCACAGCTTAAGTACTCCTCCCGATAATGACCCAACGAGACGCAGGTGTGCAGGTAGGACCAACGAGGACAGGGCGCCACCTGGTGGTGGAGAGAGAGACAAACACAAACAACAGACCACACAAACTGGATTCCTGGCATATGGCTTAAAACTATATTTTAAATTTGACTCCAGATTGACCAATTTTCTCTCTGCTGTGGCATTTTCTATTTATTATGCTTTTTCTTTTATTATTCTCTAAAAAACGTATATGGGCTCTTCAGAAAAGCAGCTATACTTATACTGAATTAAGAATACAGTCAGTGGAACTCTATTTACTAAAAAAGTGAAGTCAGTTTTTTTAAATCAGTTTTTATTTAGGGTCACCAGAATGCAAGGAGACCGATGCATATGCACTGCAAACTTATGGATTTATTACTTCATAAAATTATTGTAATATTAATTTTCCTTTCATTATACATAGCACATATACAGTATTTTGTGTTGGTCAGTCATATGAAGTCTTAACAAAGTTTGTGTTTGTATAGTAATTGTTTAAAATATGAAAATGTTTACCAGATATAAATACTTAGAAGTCACTTTAACATTATTTACACCATGTAGAGGTTTCAGCTCTTTTTTCATCTCTAACAGCAAAACTAATCACTTTCATGTCTTTTTGAATGCTTTTTTTTTTAACAATGTCATCACATCAATGCTGAAGGACTAAAGGAATGAACGCTGCATACCAGCCGAATACTTCATCAAGCTCCTTTTCTGTCTGTTACTAAAGAAGAAAACAAAGCTGCTCTGCTCCACTCAAGGATACAGAGAGAACTGAGTAGAACATTAAAAACATCTTGTCGCAACAGTGGATAAGAATCAGAGTGGAATTGGAAAAAAAAATCTCACCTGTGTTTCTCTGTCAATAGATTACTTAAATCACAGTTTATTTAAACTTGTCTTTCAGGCTTGGCTGTTACAAATGAAAGGATTTGCATACATGACAGAAGCTGAAAAAGTTCCCAGCCCATCAGCTTTTACCAGAGCACTGTGTCATCTTTAACTTATAAATTATAACTGTAGATCCATAGATTATTCAGGCGGTTTCCTAGCTTGTTGGGGCTCTGTTAATGGTGATGCTTTATGTCTCAGTAATCACAATGTAATCTTCTGCTGATCTTAATCAAACACTGATCTTATCCCTTGTGGAACATTCTCCTTCCACCCTTCATCAGTTCTTCCACATGAGAGAAGCTTTCACCAACCCAGACCACACACTCTCAGCTAAAAACATCTCTATTTGTGACTTTATAATATGACCTTCTGGCTGCGTCACTAAGCTGAAGCTTTGTAGTGTGAGCTAAAGCTAAATTGTTTCCTTCTCCCAAACATATTTTTTCTGTTTTTGCTTTCCAATCTCAGTTAAACGCTTTAGATCATCCAATAGTTAGGTTTAGCTGAAGAGCATGTGGGTTATCCTGTGGCACAATACATAAAACTAAAGCAGGAACTCTACCTCTGAATGATTAAAACAACAATAAAGACCATTGTCCACCATTGTCTCAACCACAATCTAAAGGAGATACTGCAGTAGGAGGTATCTCACATAACCCTAAAGCTTTCAATGAATAGTTGAACATGTTGGTCTAAAATTGCTATGTGTGATGCTTACAAACTCATAATACCTTAGAAAGTTATACAGCAGCAGCCATTCTAAATGGCCCTTCCCCGTCAAAGGCCCGCCGAATGGCAGCCCACTTCCCTGCAACTCCCTGAAAAATCCCCTCCAACTTCTAGTCACTGGAGAGACCCCCTCTTGCATATTTTTTACTCTGACTCCACCCTTTCACTGAATTACAGGGTCTGACCAGGCGATGACGCTTCTCTTTAGATCTTAATGTCCAGGAATCATGACAGAAAGAATATTTTAGTACAAAGATTGATCTTTAAAAAGGAACTGTAGGGGATCAGCCAAAGACCAGCCAAGGGCCCATCAAGGAAAGTGGGGAATTTTTGAATGGCTTGAACTGTTTTTCCTTTTCCCGCTATGGAGGTTGCCATGTTTTCACCTGCACAATGCTGGGTTATTGACACTGTTAGGTCTGACTGGACTAAAAGCTACAGGGTAAACACAGGAAGCCTAACATTAGCAGAGTTGTTTTTATCATACTGCATTTGCTTTGTGTGAATTTACACAATCCCACATAGATTCGCTGCCTCAAATCTTTCAACAGCTGTTCTATATGCTGCTGCGACACCCAAATTTGAAGGCCATGAACAGAAGCTTACGCTAAATTAAAATCAAAAGATAACAAACAACTGTTTAAAGTCACAGTGAAGCGTCTTTTAGTCATCATAACACATCTTTCTAATATTGTATATGTGAGAAAAATTTTATCTAACAGTAAATGGCCTTAGTTAGAAACAGTTCTTTGTAGCATAGATCTCCATCTGGGTTAGTTACTAGCAGCAGCCACACACAAAAGCAAACTCTCCTCTCCTCATTAGGGTTGCCAACTGTCCCTTTAAAAACGGAATAGTTCCGTTTTTAGAAATAGAAATACCTGTCCCGTATTTAGTGGAGAGTAAAAAAATTGTCAGTAAAAAGATCATGTAAAATGAAGAACAAGGGCACATTAGATACAAAACTTACGATCCAGAATACCCTCATCCTATTGGTCACCACACCAGGAGGGGTGAAGGCAATCGGGTCAGTTGGAACGCACATGAGGGATCCCTTTTCCCTTTTCAGAGAGTTGGCAACCCTACTCTTCATACATTTGCTCATCTTCATTGACTTTTGTGATTTCTATATTCTCATTAGTTTTAAAGTGCTTCGGTTTAAACTGAAAAGGTTTAATGTTACTAAACCTTGCATATGTCATTTACTCAAAATGCATTTCAGAGTAAGCATCATGGATGTTTTTTAATTTAATAAAATGTATCTGATAAAATTAAAAAATGTGAAAATATACAAAATATGTAAAAATTAAATTGAAAAACAAAGTTTGAAAGATAACATTTGAAAAAATACAATCTTACAGAAAATTATTCAAAAAATAGATAATATCCAAGAAAATAGCAGAGTTGCTCTCAGAACCTTTTTTTTTATTAAAAATCTTTTCAAAGTTTCATTACATATTTTTGAAATTTCCATCTAGAAACCATTTTTTTGCTGGTGACAATAATGTATCAAAATTATCTCTGTAGTAAAGCTGACTCCCACCAGCCTCTTTCCTCCAGGCCTGCTAACTTTTTGACTTCCAACTGAAAGCCTTTAACATCATAATTATTTACCAGCTGCAAAACACTGCATTAACGAAGGTGGATCTTCGCATGAAAGATTCAACTGAGCTCAAGTGAAGAACAATTTTGAAGGTGAGGTAAATACCAGTGCAGTCAGTACATTTCTTAGTGGCCAGTCCATTTCTATGAATTCTTATTCTTAATTATCAATAAAAGATTATTTCCTACAACTTAAACATTTTCTGAATCTTTGTATCTTTTCATCATATAAAAAATAATACAATCATAGGTTGTATGCTGGTGAAGATTCTCAGTCATCCAGGACATCATCATAGCCAGGCCAACAATTCCCTTTCAGAGACATAGACAGGAATGGGCGTATTGCAGCCTAACAAAAGAAGCCAAACGACCCCTATTCCAAAATGGTGGACCTGTTCGTCCGTTTCAATTCGCATGTTTTCCAAACCAAAACAAGGTTTTTATTGGCTACTGTATAAAACCTCGAACTAAACGCTATTCCTGACATTTTGAATTGAGAAAGCTTCCTGGATGGGAAGAGAAACTTCAAACTTGGAAACAAAGTTCATTGGATTTTTTATTTTATTTTTTTACTTTTTTTGGAATATCATAGTTTGTGATTGTAAAGTAAATTATCTGAATAGTTTTGATTGCCTTATTTTTCTGGTAAAGTTTCTTTAATCTCTTTGGTTCATTAAGAGCTCTAACCTTCCTGCATTTATTAATGTTCCATGTGGGCTTTTACAGGCTACAGGAAAACCCCATTACCTGTGGAGCTGTGAGCTCATGGATGTAACTAGAAGCTGCGATGACAACCCCCAGCTCTGGGAAAAACAGTAGAAAAAAATCCCCAGTGGGAATCCCACTGTGTTTTTATGTCACAGCCAGCTAATTTATCTTTGAAACACAATTTCCAAATTGCCTATATACACACATTTAGAAAACAGCTCTTTATACACCTTTCTCCCGTAGATCTCATTCTACTCCTCCTGCAGGGTTAAATTTCCCACTGCATTGCTTCATTATTTACCACTGCTCTACAAGTAAACAAAGGGCTTTTGCAAAGATGAACCAATGATGTTAACACAAAAACATAGTTTTGTGTTTTTTGCTGCGGTTACATTTTGATCCCTAAATTGCCGGTTTCACAGTGAACAGTTGTTTCTAAAAGGGTTTGGGTTTAAACAAAAGCAGCGGCAGATGATGTCACGCAGAGGAGCTATGGTTGATGAGGGGCTTAATGTTTTTCCTTTGAAAAAATGTCACCAACAGCGCCAAATTACAAGGCATTTTCTGTCATTTACACTCTTTAAGGTTTATTCACACTGTCATCGCCCATCTTTGGTTTGAATGGTTTAACTATTTGACTTTTGTAATGATATATTTCATTATTCAATGAGGAATAATAATGCAGCATGTGTCATGATTTTCTTAAGGGATCTGACCCACATGCAGTAAACCACTCAGAGAACCAGGGTAAAGTTTGAACAGGTTTATTGATAAGGTCAGCGGGGGTTGGATTCAGGAAACTCAGTGAACTGGTGAACCAGAACTGGAAGAGGGAAGGGAAGTATCAGTGGTTAGTTCACGATCTGTGGGAACTTTGATCGATGACTCAGAGAGACAGAGAAAACGGGATTCACGTTACTGGAGAAAACTTTCTTCCCAGAATCCAGTCGGTGTGGGTTTTTCCAGAGGTTGAGACTGGTTGGAGGGCGGACAGGTATAGACTTGGTTTGACCCTGAGGAGCTATTGAGCGGACTGTCACTTGGGAATCCAGGAGGACTTGAACGGAACTTGTGGAGGTTAATCCCCTGCTCAGTGTGAGACTCAAACAATCCTTCCAGGGGGAGAAGACAAAAACAAGGTTAGGCTCAGCGAAAAACAAAGACTCAGTTAGACTCATCAAAATCAGCTTGGCTAGAGTACCCAAAACTGGCAAACACTCTGGCGCCGAGGTAGTTACAGTCCATGGCTCAAATAGTCCTCAGTGATGAGTCAACCAGCCGCAGGTGGGCGAGAGGACCAACGAGAACAGGGCACCACCTGGTGGTGGAGGAAGAGAAAAACACAAAAACACAACCCACACAAACTGGATTCCTAACAGCATGCCGTTTCTATGGATGTAAAGAACAAGAATTTGAAGCAAACATTTTTAATTTATTGTTATTTTCTTTTTATTTTTAATTTGTCAGATTACCTATATATGATCAAATATGGATTATTTCTCCAGCGGGATTGACATAGGTCTGTTGAAAGGGTTGGGTTTCTAGTAACTACACATCTTTTGTTAACATTTTCAGCAGTTATTAAGCTGAATTCAATCCAGATGATTCCAAACTGATTCACTGTGTTGGGGATCATACTTTGAGTTTTTATTCAAGTCCAATCATACATTTGTTGATTTAATTTGAAGAATTCTGAGGAATGAAGGATGCTACCACTACCATGCTTCATAGTTGGTGCAGTGTTCTCCTAAGCCTTTGTCTTATCATTGTATAAAAAAAAAAATCAGCTGCAGCTTTTTCTGAACCAACTTTAGTTATTTTACCTTCTGCTTGTAGTGGGATTTTCCTTCTTAGTGAATCCACACTCAGCCACGTAGATGTTAGACTTCACAGTTGGCTGTGACACTGGTAACAAAACATGTTCTTGTTTGTAATAGAGCTGTTTGTAATAGATTGATATTCTTAACCTTCCCTTTGTCAGGAAACCAAGCAACAAAAAAATAGCTCTGCTAAGAGGAGAGATCAAATATGTGAATGGAAGAGGAAACAGGCTGATGGCTGCAAAAAAAACACTTTTTCTCAGCACTTTGCTAAGGGCCATTTGAACTTCTTCTGGTAGAGGAGGAGTCCCACATCGGTTTAAAAAAAAAAGAATCAAACTGTTCATATGTTTTTTTAATCCATTGAATGGTCATAGCCAATTGAAATATATAATTTAAACTAAAAAATTTCCATAACATTCAGCCTAATGATAAATTTATATAGACTTCTGCCTGGGACTGTACTGTAAGTGTGTCATGTTCTTCATATCTGAACATGAATAATAAACACATACTAATAGAAACAGTCAAATATGTTGGCTGTTATCGTATTTATAAGAATATTTTATCATATTGTTTACACAAATTGAAATGGAGATTTTCTTTTTTTATTTTGTTTTTCTATGATAATTTACATGTCAATAATAATCCCTCCAAGCACTTTTGCTGTTAAGATTGTTTCATGATTTTCTGAGAGAAAATTGTGAATAAAAAAAACCAAAAACCTTTTTGTTCATAGTGTCATAAAAATGTGCTGATTCATCCTCTCCCAGGTGAAAGCAGGTGAAAAGAGCCGAATGAGGCAGTGCATCGGGTTCATTATACCTACTGTGATGCATCCGGTGCAGATAAGGCTACGGTCATGAAAAAAGTTTTGTTTTTTCATTTAATTTGAGATTATACATTTTTCTAAGGTCCACATTTGTGTGACTATTTTTAATAATCTTTCTGCTGCTGTACATTTGCCAATAAAGGGATTTTCTATTCTATAAAAGGGGTAGAAAGATATAAGTAAATCTAAACAATGTATGTATAAAAACATATCTACAAAATCTCTAATATTCAACAACAAAAAATACTTAACTAAGCATATTGTGCAAAACAGCAATAAAAAAAT
>NW_015152105.1:75952-79224 GCF_000732505.1 Cyprinodon variegatus | reverse complement strand
ACGTAATCGGCCTTCGAATCTGGCCTTCTAAGGATGCGTCCTAGGTTTTCGAACAGAGCAATAGTCATCAGGATGAAAACTTTTATTAGTTTTAGTCGGCTTTAGTCATCTAAAACTTAAAAAGGTTTTAGCCAGTTTTATGTTGCAAAAAAAGTTGACCTTTAAAATTTCAAATAACAACCAGATTCTTTACCAGACTGACAGCTCTAGCCTAGATACTACGATAGCTTGGTATAGAAGGATGCAGTGCAGTTCTTCATTGCTGTTGGCAGAAAACTTTGATTTCTACAATTCAAATAAACTTTTTTTTATAAATGAATGCCCTACTTTATAAAATAGTGTCTCACAAGAGATGTGAAAATAGCAGATCTAGTTCAGCACATCAAAATGTACAATAAAGGAATGGTTTTAGACATAAAAGGTTTCCATCCCAAAGCAAACACTTCCTGATCAACTATGAATTATGCATTACACACAGATCAATAAAATCTTCATTGCTTCAAAAAAAAACTAATAAAAAAAATGTGTTTCTATATTTGCAAATATATTATTTGTTACTGCTGCTCAGGGGTCAAAGTAGATGTAAATTCATTGGGTTTTGATATTTAAAAAAATACAGAGAGAACCTATATAATTGACTTGTACTGCCATGGCAATCCAGACCTAAATTAAATGAATATGTTAACTAAAATGTTGAAATATTTAAAAGAAAAATAGAAAATGTTTTAATGACAATACAAGGAAACATTTATATCATATTTAAATAGATAGAAACAACAACAATCAGAGAGAAATATTCAATGATCTAAGATAAACAGCATGCAATGAAATATTTTATATGGATATAATTTAGGGATTCCTTAACTGCGACACACGCAGACGACCTGCTTTCTGAGCATAAACCAGGCTTTAAGAAGCCAAGGACCAGAAAGGGATTCTCACCATAAATGAAAAAAAAAAAGAATTTCAAGAAGCAAACATGTTTGCTGCTTAGCTTACAAACTGTAGTCTTAAAATAGTATTGAATTTATAAGTCATGGATGAAACATCTTTATTTCCCAACTGTTTTGGCTTTGGAAAATGATCAGGCTTGAAAACATCAGGCTGCTTGTAATTAATCTATACAATATGTTTTGCTCTTTGATGGAGTCCTTCCTTTTATGTTTCCTCATCCCTTTTCAGTTTCTTCCAGCTCTTTTTCTCGACACGCTGTTTTGATCTTATGTTTGCAATAACAGTGGAAGATTATCTCCCTTCATGTCTTAAAGTTGCTCCTCCTAAAAGTCACTGAAGGGAGAAATATTTGAGTTGAAACCAAATTAGTATAATTTTAAGCGAATGCCAGCTCTACTCCATCACACTAACAACTGAGGCTGTTGCACAATAATACACTTGATTTAATTTCCCTCTTTTTATACTTCATGTATTCCCTAAAGGCAGAGCATCTCAAACAGAGTCCAAACAAAATTATTTCTTCTTTTTTGGAAAAATACCAGCAATAAATCATCCTTTTGATCCGTTTAATCTGTCTAAACCTTTGGAACTCCTCTATTATGATAAAAAGAAAACATAATCATGGGTAAAACCCTCTGATCCACATTTATTGCACAGTCCAGTTTTCTTTTTATTTCTTTAATCTCAGTAAACTGTTTCCTCGTTTCTATTACAGGTTGTTTATGGGCAGTTAATGAAACATGCAGTAAAACCGCGGTCACCCCTGTGGTTCTGTTCTGATGACGGCAGCTTCCTCCATAATGGGCCGCTTCGAAAAGTGGGCAACTAAATTAATGACTGTAAAAACGACTCATCTCTCCAGTAATGCAAGCCGGCAACTTATTACAGAAGGAGAGAAACGGGGAAGAAATGGAGCTGTAGTGCATTTAGCACAGTCATTTCACCATCTTGCTCTTCTTCCTCTCGCTGCAGGACATTTTCCTTTCCTGGTGTGAAAAAAAGGGGAAAACAAACCTTCTCTTGTCACTTTTAATCCACTTTATTTGCAGGTTTACAAATTCTATTAGAAGGATCACGTGCATTGCTTGAAAATGCTGCAGAGAGGGGAAAAGGGAGGGGTGAGTAATGGGGGGATAAATAATCGCCATTTTGCCACTTGCTCCCCCTTCATTAAGATGACTGGGGGCATGGGCAGGGTAAACGGACATGATCACTGCCTTCTTCTAAAGACAAAAATCCAACATAACAGTTTTGTTTAATCTATAATACAATCAGGTCATCCAGTCAAAGTGATTCAAAGTTTTTTATCCAAGGAAAATCAGTTGATTGCATCGACTCATTGACTCGAATGCAATCCCTCACACTAAGCATACTTGTAGCAATGGTTCCCTTAGTCCAAAGCTGCCTTTAGTGGTACTCAAGAAACCATTGGTTCATAATAAGGTTAAAATGAACATATATAGAGGGGATCAAAGTCACAAATACCTGATGGTGACTACATACAGTTTGATGAAAAGGTGTTACAGATTTTACACATTTATGTTCACCAACCTAATGCACAAAGCTGGTTTATATTTTGGGGGAAAAAGATGTCAAAACAGAAATCTGGTCCTGTAGTAATTTCTCCTTAAAGTATGGATGACACCATATTGATATCATGTCATTTTGCATTAAAACCATACAGAAGGACATACCGGGAGTTTCTGAGTTATTAGGAATCAAACAGGTTTATTTGTAACTCAAATATCCTACTTTTAGTAGCGCCACAGCAGCCCTCTGGCTAATAACTAGTAAAAACCCATGTGATGACGTCAGAGGGAGATGCTATAATGGAGATATATGGAAATATTGATAGTTGTTCCCGAACACAAAGTCTGCAATTGGTTTTGTGGTTGAACCATCATCCAGTTGAAGGGTCGTGATGCTGAGGAACATGGAGGCATCACAGCATCCAGGTCAGAACCATCCAGAGTGGACCTCTAGTCCACAGAGTCAGACTGTGAGCTGGAGGCTTATGGCTAATATGATGGCAGCAGCATTGGCAGAAAACACACGGCTTCTACGCCTCTGATACAGATAGTATAACCACTTATTAGTTTATAAATATACATTTTTAAATAATACTAGCATAGTCCAACACAGAAACTATGGCTGTATCCGAATGTCTGCCCTAATCCCTATATAGGTCACTATATAGGGGTTATGCTATTTTACGGTATATGTCCAAACATCTAGTGGCTGAAAACGTAGTGGACTCAAGAATTTCCCAACTTCTATGGTCACTAGAAGAGCAGAATGCAAGAGCTCGCCTTTCAAAG
>NW_015152105.1:71498-74916 GCF_000732505.1 Cyprinodon variegatus | reverse complement strand
TTCTAGGTCATTTTTCCAGTGTGTTTTCTGTCCCACATCCCAGTACTGAGCTGGGTAAAAAGGCCTTTGCTTACTCTGCTCCCTTTACATGGAATTTGCTGCAAAATAACTTGAAACTTAGTAAATTGGTTCCTTTGAATACTTTTAAGCTGAGAATGAGATGTTTTGAGTTGGACTCCCTCACATGTCAATGTTTTCATTGAAATTTTATTGTAAGTGCATTTTTGGCTTTTATGTGTGTGTCTTTGTACGTACCGTATGTAATGATGTGATGTAATTTTGATACCTATCTTGGCCAGGTATCCCTTGCAAAAGAGATTTTTTATCTCAATGGGTATTATCTGGTTAAATAAAGGAAAAATAAAAAATAAAAAATTGAAATGAAAATCTTTGCTAGTCCAAGAGGAACATTTCTTGCAGGTCAATAACTGGAGGCAATCAAGTGGTTTTCCTAAGCAATCTGACAAAACTATCTCTGTAAAGAGCCTTGAGATGTAATGTGTTGTGAAATGGTGATTATATAAATAAACTGAATTGAATTCAATTTAACTTTTCAGGTTCAATCGAGAAATTCAAATGAGGTTCAGTTATATCCTGAGTTGCCATTTTTCATAATCATTTATAACATATAACATATTTTTTTAACAATAAAATGCAAAGCTCCTATGACTGGTTCTAAACAGTATTTAGAATTTTTGTAATGATGTGCTAAACAACAGTAGTGTCAGGATCCGGGACTTTGCCCACCAGAGGGCGCCGTGGATCCAAGCCTGGGGAGTTTGGACGCAGCTTGATCAGCTGTTTCCAGTCTGCTGATTGCGGAAGTTTCCTATATAAGCTGTGTGTGATTTTCTCTCTGTGCTGGATCGTGTGTCTTACCTGTGCCATCATGCCTGTCTGAGCTTTGAACCTGTAGATTCCTCCATGTTCCAATAAATATTGGACTTTTATTCCTTCCTCCGTGTCTGTGAGTCTGCATATGGGCTAGTAAACCAACGCATCATGACAGAACGATCCAGCCAACAGACTAGCCCCGCAGACTCCTTCTACAAGCTCTGTGCCGTCTGGAAAACCCTGAGCTCGCTCTGTGCCGTCTGAGAGACCCTTGAGCCCGCTCTGTGCAGTCTGAGAGACCCCTGAGCCTGTTCTGCACCTTCCAGAGCCTTCGGAGTTGGAGCCACAATCGGTGGATCCCTCGGTTCCTTGAGGTGGAGCCACATTCGGTGGATTCCTCTGTTCCTGAGGTGGAGCCGTGTTGGGCGGACCTGTTACAGAGCTGCGGGAGCGGAGACGGCGTCCTTCCCGGGGCTTCATGCGGAAGCGGAGACAGAGTTTCTCCCAGTGCTTCCTGCTGAAGCGGAGTTGACGTCCTCTTCCAAGGCCCTGCAGCTTTTGAGACTCTGCTCTGCTGCCGGTTTCATGGCCGGCCACCTGAGACTTTTTCTGGCATCCCTGGTTCGCCCTTCGCCCTCCATGGGCGAGTTGTTTTTTTTGTTTTCTTTGGGTTGGGGCGTCTGGAATCCGCCCTTGAGGGGGGGGTACTGTCAGGATCCGGGACTTTGCCCACCAGAGGGCGCCGTGGATCCAAGCCTGGGGAGTTTGGACGCAGCTTGATCAGCTGTTTCCAGTCTGCTGATTGCGGAAGTTTCCTATATAAGCTGTGTGTGAATATCTCTCTGTGCTGGATTGTGTGTCTTACCTGTGCCATCATGCCTGTCTGAACTTTCAACCTGTAGATTCCTCCGTGTTCCAATAAATATTGGACTTTTATTCCTTCCTCCGTGTCTGTGAGTCTGCATATGGGCTAGTAAACCAACGCATCATGACAAGTAGTAGCCATTCAAAATTTTCTCACTTTCCTTGATGGGTCCTTGGCTGGTCCCCTACATTTCCTTTTTAAATATCTAAAATATTCTTTTTGTCATGATTTGTGGACGTTTAGATCTAAAGATAAGCGTCATCTACTGGTCAGACCCTGTCATTCAGTGAAATTGTGGAGTCATCGTAAAAAAACATGCTCGCCCAGGAGAAGGCAGTGGCTGGAAATTAATGGGATTTTCACTGGGAAGGACCATTTTAACTGGCTGTTACTGTGGTATTGAAGGATGTACTTAAAGAGACAAAAGGCTGATTTCAATGTGTTTAAAATGGCTTTGATGCAAATTAAATTTTTTTTTAAATGTAGACAGTATTTTCTTAATGACAAAAGAAGACATACAATTTTTTTTTACCAAATTCAAGAAAATACCTCAGAATCACATGCTACTGTCAACATGTTAACATGGCTGTGGAAGATTTTAGCCTTACTCTTCTTTACAACTAATTGAGCTGTATCAAAGGATTTCTAATACCAAACTTTCTGTCTCAGGTCAAATTCTTGTCCAGACCTTCAAATGGTTAAACCTGGACCCGTCACCCACTGAGTTGACGTAACAATATTTTTCCATTAATCCCAGAGGCTCATCAGTGACCGACCAATCATGGATTTCTATGCATGACAGAGGATGGAACAGTAATCAGTTTGTAATCTTTTTAAAGTTAGTCAGTTGTCGAAAATCAAGAACAATATCATACATATTTGTCGTCACAAAGCAAATGCTCAAACAATCAAACTATCCTAGAGAAAAAAAAAATCTTCTGTAGTAAGTAAAAGCCATGCTTTGATTTCAAGCTGTCATTATTTATGGATTTGATGTTTCTCTCCATGACTTCATTAAGTTGGAATTAAGAACATATGTCTCTATCTGGCCTCAGTAATTTCAATATGAGTACAGCTGTAACTTTTCAATAATATCTATAGAGCCTTAACTAGCACTAAGCTTTACACATTGCACAAACATTGGTATATAAATCAGTTTGATCTGAAATGAGTATGTTTTGCAGGTGAGTAAAAAAAACAAAGAAAAAGATAATTTCAGCTCAATTCATTTTTTATATAAATAGCCTCAAATCACAACACCTGTCATCTCAAGGCACTTTATACAGAATTACATGTATATTCAAAAAAGAAAAAAAACTCTGTTATCTTATTTCACTCTATATGGATGGCTTTAACTTGTTCTTGGCTAATAATGTAAAAATAAATTGGTGTCATTTTTAATCAGGGAATTTTTTCAAAATCACTTCATATTAAACGAGTTTAAATAATTCTGTCTCCCTGTGCCTCCGGTCAGCCTTGGCAGAAGGATTCATGGCTCTATCTGCTGGAGTTTTTCCTCTCTACCATCGCTGCATGCATGTTCAGGGTGAAGATTATCTACTATCTACCAGAGATGGGATGTAACGAAGTACAAATACTTCGTTACTGTACTCAAGTAGATTTTTCTGATATTTTTACTTTACTACTTATTTTTATGGCGACTTTTTACTTCTACTCCTTACATTTTTACACAAATATCTGTACTTTCTACTCCTTACA
>NW_015152105.1:68572-71057 GCF_000732505.1 Cyprinodon variegatus | reverse complement strand
TGCTCATCCAGGACGAGTGAATCCTGCAAAGTTGATGCCTCAATGCAATCAGCTGGCTTTCTTTATACAAAACGTTTAACCAGTCTGACTCCAAAATTCGATCGAATTGTTTCTGTAAATTGCCTTGAGAATATATATTTTGTGAATTGGTTTTTTAAACGGAATTATAATAAACTGAGTACCAAGAGTATAATATGGAATTATTAGATTTTTTTAAGGCAAAATAACTTCTTCCATCTGCAAAAAAATCAAGTGAAAAGCAAGTGAAGGGCCCATACACTGATTTAAGATCATCTTTACTAATTCTTAGCTCAGATTTTGTTGTGCCTGTGCTCCTCACATGAGGCAGTGGAAGCGTTTTATCTAGGCAGCAGTCCCGGGATAAGATGCACGCTGATGTTATAAGAATGGATTTGTAGTTTTCACTTCAATGCTGATCAAGGTAAACATAGAAACATGTAGAGTTTGTTATCTTTTTGTTTCCATACTCTTTTTCTGTCTCTCCCTGAGGCTATATTTAGAAGCTCTTTTATCGGCAAAGATGAAACATAGGAAATTGCCTTGCATGAGTACAAGAATAGAAGAATGCCTCTGATATTCATGTCGAAAGAAAAGAGAGAAAATGCATATATTCATCTCCAGAAACGGGCAATAAAGGTCTATGATGACATTTTGGAGTTGAAATGTGCACTGAAAGGTCATCCTTGCTATATCAGATGGGTGGACTTCCACAGAAAGCCCTTCAGGTTAAAAACAAATCAAAACCTGCTGTAGAAAGAAAAAGCTCAAGAATTTAGAAGTCACCCAAAATGATTTAAACTTTTTTTTTTGTATTTTGTTGCACATTAACTATCCGTCTATCTTCTCCTGCTTATACCATCATTGTCGTGGTGGGGCTGCTGCATATCTCCAGCAGTTAAGGCAGGTTACATCGTGGACAGGTCGCCAGTCTGTCCCAGTGCAACACAGAGACTGACATATAACCAAACACACACTTACACCTAAAGACATTGTAGAGATCCCAATTAACCTAAAACTTGTGTTTTTGGACTGTGGGAAGAAGCAGGAGTACGTGGAGAGAACCCATGCATGCACGGGGGAACATGCAAACTTCATGCAGATACCCTTTGGCCAAAGATTGAAAACCAGAAAACCAGAACCAAACCAGAACTGCTGCAAGGCAACAGTGCTACAAACTGCACCACTGTGCAGCCCTATTTACCTTTTTCATGTAAGAAAATAAAACCAGACTAGTTGCTGAAAATTAGACTAACAAAGGTTTAAAATGCAAACAGTTAAAAAAGATGGATGATGCCTGTAAATGCACTTTGAATTGCATAATTATCACTAATCTTAGAGTCGCAATAATTAATAGATTTTCCAAGAAGCAGTATAAGGACTTATAAAACAGTTTTGCAACAATTTATTTCTTTAAAAAACCAACAGAAAAAAAAAACACTCTTATCTATTGGAACTGCTTGTTTTCTCATAGGGTTCTTCTCAATGAGCAGTGGATGTTGCCTTGGGTCCCTTTCTAGCCTCTGACCCTCACAGCCACGTCCAAACTGTAGATAATTTACATCCCAGAGAACCCACACATGCATAGGGAGAACATGGAAACTCCATGCAGAAAGACCCTGGGTGGGGAAACAAACCCAGAACCTTCTTGCTGCAAGGCTGCAGTGCTACCCACTGCTGCACTGTGCAGCCCATGTGAAACAATCTTTGTGAAATCGCTGAAATGATACCATTCAAGAAATCAAAGGAACAAGAAAAAAACTCTACATTCGGATTAATGTCCTTACTTACCAGTGACTTCTTAAGATTTGTTTGAAAGACAGTCTAATATTATGCAACAAATGATTCCAATATGAAGCAGCTCTGTTTCTAAGTGATTATCAGTGCATTAGTTCTTGACAGAGGCAAAGTAAATGTCAGATTAGAGCCTCCTCTCGTGTCAAAGCTGTGTCTGCAATAGGTCGGCTGCAGCTCAGAAAACAAGCTACATGGTTTGTCTGTAAAACATCTGATTAATGAAATGTGTCATTTTTTTAAGTCACATCATTTTTTTATATGTTGACCATGATATCTTTTAATCAACAATGACACCTAAGTTTACTTTCTATCACTTGTTTTTATCATTGTTTGTGCAGCCCTTTTGGGCTTTGGAGGCAAACATTTATGTTTTAACATGTTTTAGATCTACTTGTTTTGCACCAGCCACTCGAAAGTGGAAATTATGTCCTATTGTAGAGCGTTATTGACCTGATCCAGAGTAGGGGATGAGCAAATATCATTATATCATCAGCATACATAGTCAAACAAGCCTTACTCCAAATAAGTTGCCTATCAAATTGGGAACTTTGGAAATTCGTCAGGTTGGATTATAGTGTCCGCTATAGAACCACTTGAAAGCCACTCATTTATGTCCATTGATCAAATAACTACACTGCAAAAACTGAGATTTAAGTTAGTTAATTTTTTT
>NW_015152105.1:66004-67727 GCF_000732505.1 Cyprinodon variegatus | reverse complement strand
TATTATATTATATTATATTATTGTTTATCAATTGCCTTCATCTCCTCAAGACTTTACTACTGCAATCCACTATTACAGTGAACCTGATTCCAAAGGAAACCCAACACCTTCAATATTTATATAACCTTTAAAATAATTTTGAAAGAATGAGATTTGTAAAAAATTGTGAGATTGTGGAAAAATATAACATCTGAAAGAATTTTGAAGATGTCAAATCTTAAAAATAAATGAAAAGAATAACATTTGAAAAGTAAAATATTAAGAAATACATTTCAGAAAAAAGATTAATTGAATAAACTTTAATATCAAATTTCATTCTTTCCTTTTTTAGTTTTATTTCCGGATTGCATTTTACAAAATATGTTCTCTGCTTGCAAAAATAGTGGAACAAAATTTACTGCAAAATTGGGCCTGAAGTTCTAGTTTGTGTTTGCTAACAGTTGAGAAAAGCTGTAAATACTTTGTATCACACGTTTTACTATCCTTACAGTGGTTAGAGCTCACTGTAGGATACAGTAAGTATTGGCAAAACAAAACAAATGAAGTACATCTCTGACGTATTTTCTGCAGGGGTGAATGTGGCTCTCACTCCATCCAAAGCCTAAACAGCAAACAGTGATTGATCGTGTAAGCAAGCTGAGGAACCATGAGCTAAGAGGATTTTGACAGTCCCCATATATTAAGACCAGAGAGCTTTTTTTTGTCCCTGCTGTCATCATTAGAACTACAAGCCTCACTCAAACTGGTCTCCAGGCCTCTAATAAATCACCGTAATTTAACTTTTGGAAGAAGAAAGAAAAACTCGGTCTGTCCGCCGCTGCTATTTTTTTTCAGTCTGACAGTGGAGACAAACTGACATTTCTCATAATGTAGGTCAGCGTTTGAACAGCAGTTCACGCGTCGCAATTTAGTGGTGAATATGTCATGCGCTTGTCATGTATTACGGGCACGTTAAGGGCATTAAGCACTTGTAAGGCCTTCAGGGACAAGTCATTAGCGATGAATATTAAACCTCCCATATGTGCCGAGCAAGAGACACTAAGGTCCCCCACTATACCTTTGATGAATAGCATCATCTAATCATATTTTCCACTGGAACATAACAGAGAAGAACAAAGCTTAATCTGCAGAAGCTGCACAGCTTCAGAGGGGAATATCTGAGCATTATTGTTCTGCACTTCCAGTGTAAGTAATAGGGGCTATTATAGGGCTCATATTCAGACCTGTAGGAGGAGGAGATTAGAATTTGAGACTTTGTTTCCGCAAGTAGCGAGCAATTCAGCATGCATTATGCCTATCGTGCTATTACATGCCACTTGAGTCTCCCTCCTGACAAGCGCAGATAATCAGGATGAAGAGACCCAAATAAGATAAAGGTAAAAGCTAGAAACAAGCAGGTGAGAATGTTTTTAGTTTTGCAAATCAGATCCTCTAATTACCACCATCTGTTCTTTGAAGAGGGAAGAGAGAATGAAGTGCTGCGCTCTGAATTGGTAATTAAAGATAAATAAGCAGTATAACAGGAGGAATCTGGTATTTTTCCTGTAAGGGTGACACATGCAGATTCTGTTTGACACCTTTGGGTTTATTAAAGTAACACTTTCTACTATTCTTTTTTTTCTTATTTGTCAGAAGGTTGCTCTTAGAGTGACAGTAAAGTTAGCTTTGAATTAAATGAACTGTAGCCTTCAGCTGATCCAAAATGCTGCAGCCAGAGTTCTGA
>NW_015152105.1:57842-64429 GCF_000732505.1 Cyprinodon variegatus | reverse complement strand
CAATAGTTATGTTTTAGGGTCTCTATACTCTACTTAATGATTAGTCGGATATTAAACTACTTGATGATTACTTCAATAGTCAATGAATCACGATTAGTCCAATTAATTGCTTCAGCACTAGTCAGTTGTGTTTCTAGCTTCCTTTATGTTGTCAGATTGGATCTATTATATTGTGTTATTGATTTTACAGGTCCGCCCATGTTGTGGTTCAAACATTAAAATAAAAAACACTAAAAAAGTAAAAGCCAAGTGTTCAGAGCAGAGGATTTACATTCTGAGAAGGTTGCAGGCATCTGGTTCAAACCCCTCTGTGCAAAAAATACAATATAAGTTACAATAGTATATACAATATAAGAAATAAGTGATTATTCCTTAGTTTGAGCAAGCAGATGGGAAAATTACCAAGGAAATAAGATGATTTATATTTAAAATCAAAATTTAAATATCATAAATCTTATTTTACTTGTTGTATAGGTAAATAATCTTATTTACCTGCTCAAACTAGGGAATAATTCATTTGATCACATGCATAAGATGATTAAACTAAGGGCAAAATCACTTATTTTAGGAATTCTGCATCTATTGGTTTGGTCAGTTTTTGGGGTGCACAGACTGCCCCTTAGGTTCCTAATAAATATTTCTAGCCCCAGATTTTCTCCCTTGGAGCTCTAAGTTGAAAAACACGTCTACCAAACCGTGTGTTATGATCTCATATCTAGCCAAAAAAAAAACATTTTGAGACATACTAAGAAACAGCAGGCTCTGTTAGATTATTAAATTAGTTTTGAGACAATTCTATTGAAAAATAAGTTCAACAATGTACCAGTAGAGTAAGATAATTGCACTCGGTAAGACCTTTTCAAATCATGATATATATAATAAAAGCAAGAAGTCTTACCAGGTGCAATTTTATTACTTCAATTTATGCAATATACAAATATTGCATATATTTTATCAGAAGAATTTTAGATTAATGATTTAACATAATCGGTTTATACTCAGTAAATCAACATTAAAACATGACCAGAAAGACTGTATGGCTAGATATAAGATTGTAAGGCTTGTCTAGCTGGACAATTTTTGCAGGTGTGATTCAACAAGAGGAGGCATTTATATTTTCTCATTGGTGTACTGGATCCCTTTTCTACTTACTTTTAATAATTATATCATTATGTTTAATCCATATATCTCTGTCTGCCTGTCTGTCCGTATCTATATGGGTTTTCTTTTACTGATCTTAAACATTTACGCTTGACAAGAAAAACGCGGCCAACGTAACAAATTGTAAAGGCGTAAAACTATTTCAAGGTAATGTATGTTTTTATCTAATCAGCCTTCAGTTTGCTTTGTGGCAGCCAGTGAAGCTGTGGAGGCAGACAAAGTTTAGGTGAAGGTGTAATTAAAGCCGATTATAGCAAAGGCGGACGGGGAGGGTAGAGAGGCACATTTGTCTTGCCCACAAATGAGCCGAGTCTAGAGGGAGCTAAGAGTTAGCTGCCTCTCTGTCGCCTGGTCTCTGCCACGCCACTTTGTCACAAGGGCACTCCTCTCAGAAGATCAGACAGGGTCAAGTGCATGGGTATCACCTGGCATTATTCTTACGGACAGGTGGGCGGTCTCGCCGTTGCACCGTGCATGCGGCAGCTTCAGGACGCTCTAAAATACACCGTTTGGCCTCTGAGAGAATTAAAATGTGTCTGAGTGAAGCTTGGCTTCTGCAGGGGTGAGTGGGTGGATTTATCTGTGAACGGGAGAGGATTCAGTCACGCTGTAATTAATGCAAGAACCACCACCGGGTGTTTCTTTCCATCAAGAGTCATCGCAAAGGTCACAATAATATGTTGCTACCAACGCTACAAAAAAAACAAACATATAATTGATAATTTACCTATGATTTTTATCTGATGTTGTACTTATCATGTTTAATTGAAGGTTTGTTTCTAAGATAGGTGTTATATATATGATATATGTCCATCCATTGTCTATACCTGTTTGTTGCATTGGGGGACTGAAGTGGCAACAGTGCATCTGCTGGAGTACATCAAAACAATGAGTTTTAATGAAAAAGAAAAAAACTTATAGGGAACCACGGTGAAAACAATGGAATATAAACATGAGAACAGACAATGAAGGAAGAGAAAACAGCAACTTGGGTACATCAAGGATTAATAGATTGGATCATGGATTGGACAAAATGAACTGGAACACTAAAGGGCTGATTATCCTTCTGCAGCAGTGGGTCACAGTGAGCTTTATGCAGATATTTCTTATTTATGCCCAATATTGAAGCGTGGTCTGCGCTGTTATTCCATGCTACAATACAAGAGGGACAATCAGGAACTAGCTGTTGGTCTAGATACGACTAAGACGGTTAGGAATTGAGGCAAGTTTGTGCGACAACGGAGGAACATGAGGGTGAAAAAGAGCGGGAATCCAGGTGAAAAAAGGGTCCCAGCGTTCTCGCTCATTTCGCTCTTCTACCTGGTCCATCTTCACGAGTCGTTTTCCACAATGGCGATCATACAAACAAAACAAGCCGGTAAGGAACCAAACAGGTAATGCACATAGTGTAGAACGGATGTAGATTTGACCAATCAGAGGCCTCCTGTCTGCAGTCACCTACAATTTTGGAGATGTGCAGCAGAGTGTCTGTGGAAGGGGCGGGGCATATCTGCGATAACTGCGACACAAACGCAGACAACCCGGTTTATGAGTATAAATCAGCCTTAACATCGTCCCACTCTAATGGTCACTGGGTGAGAGACAGGAGCGTAGCAAGATGGGGGGGCTAATGATTGGCCCCTGTGGCCACCCTTACATAGTGATGTCTTGTGGTTGTTCCCCTCTAAACCAGAGCATGCCAGCAGCGACACCCTTAAGATGAACGTCTTCACTAGTTTGACATTTTAATTGTTGGTAAATTAACCGTAAACTGACAACATAAATACAGTACTATATTTTCCATATTAATATACTGAAAATAAAGATGACAAATACATTACCTATTTTTTGTGGTTTTTTCAGAGCTATTTTATGTGTTTTACAGAGGAGAAGGAGGACTTATGCGTCTGTAAGACATCTAGGACAATTTTTGGGAACCCCGTGAATGAACATAGACATATTTTAATCTGTATTTATTTGTACTCTAAAGGGAAATAATTGAATTCACCATTAAATATTAAAACATTTTATTATGTAATTTATTATTTGAAATTTATTTTTTAAAATCAGATTGGACACTTAATTTTTGTGTATCCAACAGCTTAATGGCAATTTAATGTTTAAATCATGTGTTAGACAAATAAATACATTTTACATATATCTATTTCTTGTTACATTCACAATTTTGTATTACATGATATATTTAAGCCATACATTTTCTAAAGGATCACATTGCATTGATCGCAAAAAACTGTTGCAAGCCCACACTTGGTGTCACATGAATACGGAAGAGGATTAGGGCCACTGAAAAAAAAAAAAGTTAACTGATTTTTAAATTTTATTTTTAAAAGTCAGAATTCTGATTTTTTTCCAATACTAAACTGAAATAAAATTTAAAAATCAGTTAACTTTTTGTTTTTTTTTTTCAGTGGCCCTAATCCTCTTCCGTACATGAAGCCCCCGGGAGGTCCTGACTTTCTGTGGGAACCCCTGATCTAGAAGTCTCATATGTAGTTAGAGACAAATAATACCTTAACCCATTTAATATATGAATTTATGCATTTTTACATTGACATTATGTAGAACCATAATTTACTAAAGATATAGTAGATGCATTTTTTTTTTTTTTTATTTATTTATGCATTTTCAGAGTTGAACGGACAGACAAAAAAATGAATAAATAAATAAATAAAATAAAATACAGCAAAACAGTAAACAAGTACAACAAAAAAAGACAAGACAAAACAGTGTCAGCAAACTGAAGAAGAGAATAATTATATTATTATTATATTAATAGAGCATATTAAAGCACGAGGCAGAGTCAGAGAGGAGAATAAATAATTCTGCAGACATTGTATCAAGCGGATCAACGTAAAACATCAATAAAAAGAAGAGTGCAATAAAGGATGAAAGTATTGAGATAATAATAAATACCGGTAATAAAAAAAAAGAATAAAAAAAAAAGAAAAGAGGTCCAGATGCATTTTTTTTCTGGAAATGTAGGTATGAACCTCCTTCAGAAACTTCTTGAGTAAATGCTCTTCTGCCATCATTTAGAAGAATTTCCCAAATACACTCTGGTGTAATTTCTTTCTTCCGAGGCCTTCAACTATATCTTTATCTAAAATAGCATACATATGTGTGAATGGTTTTATATGTTTGTTAGCAAATGCGTTAGAAAAATCGGGTCTGATTTTGTGATTTATGGTGAAATTATGGATGTTTTGCTCACTCATTTTCCTGTTGGTAAAGAGTGAATGGTATAGACTGGTCCTGAATGGGTTTTAGTGCCTACATGTTTTCAGCCACCCCTCAGTGCACGTCGTTCCCTTCCTGGCCATCCTTATGAAAATGGTGAGAGATGGCTACATTATGGACAGGTCACCAGTATGAATAAGCTTGTAATTAAAGAAAAAAGACATAGGGCAAAACATTCTGTCACTGTCCAAGACCTAATTCACTGGGCCATTTCCTTAAACCCTCCATAGACTATTAATCACAGTTAGTTTCACCAAACTATTATGTGATTAGTTGTTGCTTATCGGTGACACTAAAAAACAGCACTGTTGGCCAAGTAAACTTCTTTTATAGAAGCTGGATAAAGTGGAAGAATGGATTTTCTTTGGTCAAATAATGCATTTTATGGATTGTAAACAACTGCAGTATTACATAACCATGTTTGTTTCTCTTATTCTCTCATAGGCAAAATCAATACAACTTTAACCAGAACATCAATAGGCTACAAACCACCTCACAAAACTGTAAATAAGGCTGCTTATGTTTCTACTAATTTTATTACCTATTAGTTTGAAAGGTAGTTACATTTATGAAAAAACATAAAAAAAAAACAAAACATATTTTCAAGGTGAATTTTCCATTTAAGTGCAAAATGAGAATCTGGGAGTTTTCTTTCCTCGCACTGAGTTATATTACTAACTCCTGTATTTCCTGAGGTCAGACTTCTGTGTGTGTTTGTTACATGAAGTTGTGAAGTTACTAGCCTTGGGTGTCCCTGCAGCAAAAAGCTAAGAGTTCTTCCAGGACAGAAATGATGAGCTGACAACTGAGCTACAGCAATAATATTACAGAAGAATCCTCCAGCCATGCATTGGCAACTTTATAAAGATGAACAGATCAGGCTTCTTTATAGTTTTCATTATCTCTTCTACGGACTAGAACACAGGAAGGAGAAAATTGTGCTGCACAATATTTTTAGAACAAGCTGGTTGAAATTAATCAGAGTTAAATAAAAGGAAGGAATTACAATATTCCTTACCATAACTTTTGATTTAATTCTATTAAGTTGATCCATATAGTGCAAGTTCACAAAACAAGGGTGGTGGTTTGATCATGGGACATGGTCAGATCTTACAGACAGATTGGTTCAAAGTTTTTATCTAAGGAAAATCACCTGCTTGCATTCAGTCATTGACTTTGTAGGATTGGCTCCTCCTGGATGATAATGTGGCAACAGTAGATAATGTGGCAACAGTAGACATTAGCTCGGACATTAGCGCAATCCACAGCTTGGATTGTGCTAATGTCTTGGATTGTGCTGCTAACTCTACAGCATTCCGTCACACCAAGCATTGAAACAGCGACAGTGGAGGGGCGAAAAACTCCCTTTTAATGGGAAGAGACCGTCAGCATAAGCAGGCTCAGTGTGAGCTGTTATGGAATGAAATAGAATGATGAAAAGTGGTCCCTATGTCCTTCAGCAGTATACGCCTATAGCAGCATAACTATAGAGATATGTAGCTCAGGATAACCTGAACCTTTCTAACTATAAGATAGATCAATAGTAGAGATTAATCAATAGGCAGAGACTCTGTCTTAAAAGTAGACAGGATGTCTGCTAGTGTTGCACCGATACCAGTACCAGTATTGGGCAGGGCCCCGATCCAGCACTAAACATTGGCATACGTATTGGCGAATACCAACAAATAGGGGACCGATACCATTTAGAGAGCTAAAAGTTTATTCAACTATTGTCACACATTCCAGGTCGTCAATAAAAAGTTCTATTGGATTCACTTTGTATTAGTCTTTTTCCTGCTTCACAAAAGTAGGCAGCAGCTTGACAAAGCCATGATGGCAATTATTTTACATCCAAGTAGTATGCAGTTCTTCATAAATACACACACACATCAATTTCAAACAGATGGTATTGGTATGGTATCGGTATCGGCTGATACTGTTGGGATCTGGAGATCTGCCACCTGTCTCCAGCAGAGAGCGCTGTGGGCTTCCTGAGCTGGAGTCCTCACCACACCTGAGGATCATCAGCTCATCAGAAGACCCCCCTTCATAAGCAGCAGTCAGACCTTCCTTCGGTTCTAGGGAATCAGGGAAGCAGTGTTGACCAAGTTTGGTTAGCGAACCTGAGCCTCTAAGAATTTAGGAATCTTGTAGACTCTAGAGAGAAA
>NW_015152105.1:53380-57178 GCF_000732505.1 Cyprinodon variegatus | reverse complement strand
TGCTTATTTCAGGAAAAAAAAAAAAAAAACACTTTAAATACAGTTGAATTTTTGCAGTTTATGTGTTTTCTGAGAAGGGACCATTACAGGTTGCCAGGACAAGTTCTACAGGGACACTGGCCCTTGTTGACCCCTGTCTAGAATAGCCCATGCTTTATTCGGCAAGCTTGTTAACTTTCAACCACTTTGAGGATTTCTTCTTTTTTTTCTCTACAAATGTACAGCATTGTAACAACTAAGTGAATGGGTGGTTCTATACAGGAGCCAACAGAGGCCAGTACCACTTTAATGAAGACATAATAATAAAAATGTGTGCTGACACAGAGATAGGTCCCTTGGTGTCACGATTAAGAGCAGAAGGACCCAGTATTTAGGTAAGACAGACAGTGGGATTATTCAAAAAGCGTTTATTAAAATAAACAGTTCTGTGATAACAACTGCTAGGATGTCTGAGGCAGAAAACTCTGGAGAGAGGAAACACAGGTTAGTGACCACGTAAATCTAACTGAGGAAGATAATGAATGTGAGTCACTAACATAGTTTACAAGTTTAGTCGATAGCCAGAGAAACAGGGTAGGATCCAGCCGGTGCATCCCAGATGATGCAGTCCTGCATAACATGCAGGAGTGAGAAGCCAGGTCAGGCAACAACTCAGAACAGGAACAGGTAGGCTCAGTGTTTTAGAGGCACAACAGGTCAGGGTCAGGTAATCAGAAACACTCAGTAAGCTAAAAAAAAAAAAAAGCCCTCACCACTGGCTAAAGAAAGCAAGAATAATCTGGCTCTGATGACTGGATGCAAGCACCTTAAATAGAGGCAGGAGCAGGTGGATTAGACAAGAGGAAATAAGCAACTGGGCAGAGTTAGATGAATGGAATGAGTAATTAAGCCATTAGTGCCAAGATTATGAAACTTGGACACTTATTTTTTTTCTCTTTCTTTTCTCCAAAAATGTATCAACCTCATTTATCAGTCATTATCAAACACAACTGCATCTGTTTGATAATGATTTAAAAAATTAGTGTGATACACCTTTAGCTTCAGTACTGTGACAGGATCACAGTTTTTAATTTTACTGTAAATGCTGTTTCAAAGAAACTTTAAAAAAAAAATAATTAGTCTGATTGAATTCATCAGTTTTACCTAAGTTCTAATTCTGATTTTCTTAAACTGGCTGTTTCTGTTTCAAATTTATCAAAAATTTGTTATATTTCTGAATTTATTTTACATAGTATTCAAATAATAGCTTTATTTTCTTTTATCTTTACTCCAAAGACTATAAACAGGATACTATTATAAAACCAAATATTTTACTGTTGTCTAACTTTATTTATGACTAGAGATACAAGAATTATATTTAAAGACTTAGACAGTTATTTATTAAAAAATACAAACCTCGTAGTTTTTAATTTTATCCCCATTATAATATTTCAGAAATACACTTTTTTGTTTTTTTTTACTTTATTCAGTTCAGAGCTGCATGTGGCTCTTTGGTTCTGTGGTTCAGCTATAATATTTTAAACTATAAACTATATTCCTATATTTTGTTTAATGCTCTTTCTGTGCCTCCATTAAAAACACACTGGCCCCCCTAAGGAACGTCTCTGACTGAAAGGTAGAGAACTTGTTAATGATAACTTTACAGACCATCGCTTATATTAACCCCTATGCTCTTGATAGATACATAGTTTTCACTTACATTTCACATACTTTGCCCTAATGAACATGACAAAACAAACAAATCCCTGTTTTCCCTCAATTATTCTTGGTTTTTACTATTCTCTCACGTGGGTGGAAGACAATCCTTCCAGTAAAGCTTTGCAGCTGCTGGATCTCATTAGTGACTCTGATTACACCACTATTACAGTCCTGCACTGATGCTGTTGTCATTGTTGACATTTACTCTCCTCTATATAAGCGACTGAAGAAGAACCATAATTTGTGCTTAACAGTGAGCTCTCAGCCTATAGAGCAACATCACCGCATCACTAGTATCACTAGTAAAGCCTGGGTCCCTATCCTTTAACCCTTTTCATTTTGAATATATAGATATACACAATCTATCTATCTATCTGTCTGTCTGTCTGTCTGTCTGTCTGTCTGTCTGTCTGTCGGTCGGTCGGTCGGTCTGTCTGTCTGTCTGTCTGTCTGTCTGTCTGTCTGTCTGTCTGTCTGTCTGTCTGTCTGTCTGTTGTCATTTAGGAAATATTTTAACAATTAAATAAATATAGTATCTATTGAGACTTACAAATAAAAAATGTTCAAGAACTTTACTGAAATCTAATAAAATCAAAGGGTAACTTCATACATTATGTTAGGGAGAAATGGAGGAAGGAGCCTTAGATGAAATAATAGCATTTTTAACAGGTCTATAAACAGACTTTCGCCTTTGAGGTGTAGATGTGTTCATTGCCCTGCTGACCACTCTCATATTTTTGGGTGTTGTCCTTTTTGGGTTTTATTGGTCAATGGCACTGAATGTACTTGCTTACCTATTTATTTGGGGAGTTTTGGTCCAAATATATCAAAAGGTGATAAATGTTTCCTAAAAATCACGATGATTGCAAGAAAGAACGTTATAACTCAGGTATGGCTTGTTAGGGATCCTCCTACTATCAAGCAGTGGATGGGTATCATTACTAATATTTGGAGCATTTGACCTTAGAAATAAGAGTAAAGGAAGAAAAGAGGAAGGCTTTTAGGGACAAATATGGACAAATGGCAAGAGGTGACAATCTATTATTCCTTTTATACACCTATTCTGTCTTTATTTTATTTCTTCTCTGCTCAGGCATCTTTTGGATTTTTTTTTTTTTTGTCTGTTTGCAAAATGTCTGTTTGTAAATTTTTTTTATAACAAATGCAAAACAGCTCAATCACTACCTCACACTTGTGTTGTTGTTTTCACGATTATTACTGCTAGAGGTTTTCAAAATATAAATATAGATATACAAGAAATTTGCATCATTCATATCAGAACGATTTATGTTGCTCTAATTATACTTTAATGCATCCCAGAAATGACATCATGTTTATCTACAGATGTTTTATTAGGAAATGTGCCTGTCTGGGATCTGGAACAAAGCGTTGAGTCAAAGGTGCCTTATTATGATTATGAAAAGAAAAAGTATATTAACATAAATTTTTTATCGCCATACAGTTTAAAAATATCAAAATGTATTATTTTTGCCACATTGCCCTCATTACCACTTTGCTAGACTTCTTCATATGGTTCATAGGGTTTCCTAAGGTAAAAAAATAAAAAATTCTCCATAAAACAAAGGAGATGTATTATGACATATTGTTATTTAGACATAAAATCTCACATAAAATTGTAATTGTCGCCTTAAATAATTAACAATAAATTAAAAATAATGAAAAAATAACGAAATCCCATTTAGGAAATACATTTATTTAAAAAAATTATATAATTACTTTACTTTAAATGCATAAATAAGTTAATTAGGGGGTCATTTTTTCTGTTGCATTGGTATTTTTGGGTCACAGGCTGAATGTTTGGGAGCCTTTTTCTCTCAGTGAATAATTAAGCCAGCCATCAGTGCCAAGATTATGACATTGAGCCCCTTTATTTTCTTTTATCTTTACTCCAAAGACTATAAACAGGATACTATTATAAAACCAAATATTTTACTGTTGTCTAACTTTATTTATGTCTATAGATAGATGACTTATATTTAAAGACTTAGACAGAAGTTAATTATTGTGGAAATTATGGAAATACATCTATTTAAACAAATATATAATAACTTCACTTTAAATGCATAAATAAGTTAATTA
>NW_015152105.1:44546-52804 GCF_000732505.1 Cyprinodon variegatus | reverse complement strand
AAATATATAATAACTTCACTTTAAATGCATAAATAAGTTAATTATGGGGTCATTATTTTGGTATTTTGGTGTCACAGGATGGATGTTTGGGAGTCTTTGCTTTTTATTACAAAATCAAACATTAGAAACTGTGGATTCTATGCCACCGCTTCCACGGTGCCGTTAGCGCGTGTCCAGACGCAGCACTATTTGCGCCGAGGAGGAAGCGCTCAGCCTGTAAAGCGGCACTGCGGCATCGCCAGTATCACTGCGCCCCGGTCTCCCTTCTCCGGGATCCTGAAGCTCGGATCTGGGGAGAGGAGGAGGAGGAGGAGGAGGAGGAGGTGCCCTATGGTTTTCCTTTGCGGGATTTATTTCGCCAGCTCCAAACCTTCTTGTGCGTTATCTGTTGTTTTCCTCTTCTCACCAAAGGCCTTCAACTTGTCCGGAGCGGTCCTTTCCTCACTCGCAAGGGTTTGCATTTCTTGGTTTTGCATGACGTGTTTTGGAGCTCCTAAAAAAAAGAAAAAGAAAAAGAGAGGCTTGCTTTTGTTGTGTGTTCTTTTAGTGGGGAGATGAGGAGGCAGTGCCAGTCCGCTGCTGCTGCCGCTGCTGTGGGCTGGACTGTTTCAGCCACAGATCTCTACTGACAGCTCAGGAGGACAAAAAGGGACTATGAGTAAAGACAAGGCAAAGAGTCTCCACTGGGGAGGGAAAGCCATGGAGAGTGCTGGAGCAGTTTGTTTCTAATAGGGAGCTGCGCGTGCAGTGTGCGCGCGTCACCACATAAGTGGGCATCAGGCTTCAGGGTTAAATGCATAGTTTTTAAAAATGGTGACGTTACAGCAAAGGTGCATGTGTTGTTTCTTTTTAAGACCTGGACCATGCATTTAATAAAGGTGTAATTAATGCTTTATTAAACGCGCCTTTGTTATCAAGTCTTTTACGTTGAAACTGAACATTTCCCACTTTGCAGGGTGTAGCAGTGTGCGCGCGCGCGCGCTGCAGAATTCCAGATGAGCTACCTTGCATTGTCTCCTTGGACACATCGGCTGTCATGTAAAGTTGGGCATGATGGTTGACTGAGACAAATCGGTTCTGGTTTGTCTGCTGGTGCAGAGAGATGCATCTCCTCTTTGTTTCTGTGAAGGAATCTTTAAGTTTGAAGGATTCAGTCTTCCTTTGCTCCCTGCTGTTTGAGTGATGTAATGGAAATAAATGTGTTGTTCTTGGATGCATTAAGTAGAAGGATGTGTTTTATACGACAGTGTTTGGATGGATTTTGTGGTTTCATTGCTACACTGTTGGTTAATGACTGAAAATAGGCATGCAAGCTGTTGAATATTGCAGAGTAATCTAATAAAGCATCCAGATGCCTTCAGTGTCACACAGTGAAGGCATGCAACGCTGAGCTGGGGCTTTTTTCAGTGCAGGATGACATCACTATAAGGTCACTCTTTTTCTCTTTAATTCTCTAAATTATTACAGGATGACAGAAATATAACAGAAACAACTGTTTTTGTGCTATCTGCTTTCTATTATTGTTTTCAAGTCAGGTGTTTTTGATCCAGTTAATGTTTGGAAAACTTATATCTTCCAGGTTTATCTTTGATAAAAATAATTTTACAGCTTTGTTTTTAGGGAATACTTTAGAAAGTTTTGAACATGCAACATTTAACAACATGTTATTTAGTTTAATATCTACTTTCAGAGTATCTGTATAGTTATATATATGAGTTCTATATCTGTATATTTCTGTATGAGTAACAATAGTTCTTTCTTTTTTAGACCTGCAAAGATGTGAAGATCTAGAATTATGACCTTGATTCAGAATATCACAGCATCCAGGGATCTTCTGAAAAGTGTAATATATAGACAGCACTTCAGCTCTGCGGAGTGAATTTTGTTCCATTATTGTTGCAAAAAAAACAACAGATTTTGTAAATGGAAATAAAAATAAATGCAGTCAGGAAATGAAACTTTCAACATTTGATTTTTCTAATTAATTCAAATTCCTCTTTTTCAAATAGAGTTTTACAAAATGCATTATTTTCAAATAGCGTTTTAAAATCCACATTCTCTTCACTTCAATATAAAGTTTCACTATTGACCAGCAGACATGCTGCTAACGTCCTTTCAGACCTCACTCCAAAGATAAGCCCACTCTGTTTAACACACTTTGAAAATAATGTAAATGTAAAAAAAAAAAGGTGAAATAATGATAATTAAAAAAAACAAATGTCACCCCCCGCCCCACAGAAAAGTTAATCTCAAAAGCTTTATTTTGCTTAAGAAGATTCATGAATTAATTTTTTCTTTCCTTGGAACAATAATGGAACAATATTCACTCCATAATCTAATCAGAAATACGTTCCTGTAGCATTTTTATTTCATTGCTCTGATTTTAAAATATGGAATACTAAAAACCTAGTTTTAACAGCTTCTTCTGCATCAGGTGTTTATCTCATTATAGGAAAACCAGATTATAATAAGCTAGTATCATATTGGCAAATTTACCATATTTTTTTGTGGCATCATTTTTATTAGCTTAAAGGGTACCTTCAATTTTCACACTAGGATCAGAATTAATACCTAAAAGGCTAAATTATTTTTCTTTTAGGCTAACAGAAGCATTGACTGCCTGACTAGTAAAGTGCAGAAACATGTTGGGGAGGGGGAAGCCCTGGGCTGCTGGACCATGAATCAGAAATTATTTGGGATCTTATTAAAAAGGGTTTTAATCAATGGAAATCTGCATCATAGCCAAGTTTTGAAATTAATACTTTTCTTTAGTGAGAACCAACCTCTTAAATTAAAGCACATTTTTGCTACACATTTGGAAAAGCATATAAGTTCTTTATACAAGCCTTTCACAAAATACTTGAGATTGTTTTGACGCTCCTATCCCCCCCGTGAGAAGTCAAATTCCTTCAACTGGCTTTCCTCCACACTAGAAAAACGATCTAGAAATAAGTAAAAAATGACTTCACTTAAGTGTATTTGCCCTTAATTTATGTAGGTAAATGAGATAGTTTGCGAATTGAATTAGTATTTTTACTCTTAAAATAAGATAATTAGTTAACATGCACTTAAGATAATGCAATGCAATAGTGTTTTCTTATTTTAAGTGTAAATTGTCTTGTTCCATTGGCAAAATGTCTCTTTTCCCTCCTCAATCCAAGAACAAATGCACTTATTCTAAGAAAAAATTACTTATCTAGATTTCTTTTTTTCCCCAGTGCATTTACATGATGATTCAGTGATAATTAATGTTACACAAGTGTTAACTTAAACAAAAAGAAACATTGATTAACAAATGAAAGAAATTAACAAGGGGCAGCAAATGGGTCTAGCAGCAGTTAGGTGATCTCCAGTGATGGCTGCTCTAAAGAATCAGCAGATGCATTTATGTAGTAGCAATACAAGATAAAACGTTCATTTAGACGAAAATAACAGCTAATTTCTTGCAAATATATGTGTGCCAGGCAGGGGAAGAGCTAAAAGGGGGGGCAGGGGTGTCCAGAGTCAGGTCTAGCTAATAATTAGCCACCTCTGTTGCCATCCCTACTAGGCGATTTGTTGTTTCCATATAGATGTCATACACCTTTGGTCTGGAACCCCCACACTGCTCCCCAGGCACCGCACAATGGCAGCCCACTGCTCCCCAAGGGGATGGGTTAAATGGAGAGTTAATTTCTTTGCTCTGTACTTGTGTCAGTGTAATGATAATAAAATGCTGAAATGCGTAAATATATGTATATATATAATTAATAGCGAGGTCTTTATCAAATTCTAGTCTGTCGTCAGAGATTTATTTGGAAAATACGGATGTTGTGTTCATTCACTTTCCTGTTGGCAGAGGGTAAAATGACAGGAAGTAGTTTTGGTGCGAGTCCATTTTCAGCCACTGCTCAGAGGACGTTGGCCTGCAAATTGTTTGGCTGCGTCACTGCTGCCAGGCAGCTCGTCTTCTGACTAAACCACAGTATCCACGACTCTACTTAGTTCTAACCCGTGCCTCCTGGTGTCATGCAAAATCTTTAAAAACCCAAGTGTGCAGGAGATGTGTGGGTTGATTGTTGATTTAGGAATGACCGGAGGCAGCTCAGAGATAATCTGATCTTTGTGAGTTTCTGAAAGAGATTTCTCTGTGAAAGAGGGTACAGTTTGGGTAAGGCTGTGGAAAAGGGCAGTAAATGACCCAAAAACAGACAGTGTACTGTCTTCACTTCGAGCCATAAGACGTGGTGGTGGAAGAAACTAAAAGTTACTGACCAGACATGAAAGGCTGTCCTTCAGAAGATTCATGCAGCATTGTCTAGTGATGCCCAAGCCTTGAGCAAAGCATGAAGCACCTTTAGGACACCTGTTGACTAAATGCACCGAAGACCTTTGCCAAGTGAACTTGTTCCAAATGTCTGCACTCCCTCTCACCTTTTCTGTCTTGATTTTTGCAGGTGTGAGTTTGCCGTTCCTGGGCTGGAGGTATCAGTGGAGAAGAAAATGTGGCAGCACCTGCTCACCTTACTGTGGAGGAATAAGTTCACAGAAAAGACATTTGCTTTAACTTGAAGAGCCTTTCTCTGACGGAACTGAGATCTTGGTGACAACATGATGCACTGCCTTTGGGGATCTTTGAGTGGAACCTAACTCCATCGAGAACCTTGACGCAGTTTGGGATTTTCTTTAAAAGGCTGTATCTCTTGGATATTATCCGTTTACCTTGGATCTAACCAACTGACGACAACTTATAGGATTTTTTGTTGGGATTCTCCTTCAGAGCCTTGTCAGACGTTTGAGTCCTTCTGGGAGGTTGGTTCATTTGGATGTTTGCCATGAAGGATGTGGACGGACCCCGATCCAGCGGCCTCCGGAAAAAGAGGAAGTCTAGATCGGAGAGGGATCGGGAGAGGACATCCAATGGGATGAGGGGCAACCATATTAAAGGTTCGCTGTTTGGCCTCTCCTCCGACTCCGAGCGGGAGGTGGAACGGGAGCCCTCCTCGTCTCGGCCCCGGCCCCCGCGCAGGAAGCGAAAGGAATCTACTTCTGCTGAGGAGGACATCATCGATGGCTTCTCCATCACAGGCTTTGTCACCTTTGAGGCTCTAGAGGTGAGTCATCGACTTTCAGTCTCCTTGTGCCTTTTTTTGTTTATCTTTACCTTGAAAATAAACTTGAGAATCCTTTATTGTCCAAGATACCATATCTGTGCTTGGCTGTCCAAGTGTGCTGGCTCCTCTTTGCATATTTGGGTGCTCTGTGAGATGGTGTTGAGCAAATGTTGCTTTAGAGGCACTGCTATAGCCAGATTACTATCTGTGTCACAAAAAAAAGCTGCTTTTGTTCCTGTGTATACTGCTCTGGGTATGCTTTCACAACTTTTCCTGCAGATAAGGAGCTGTGCAGCTCTGGCAGTAGTGGGTCTTTGTGCACTTCCAAGAGAAAAAGCAATTTGATCCACACTACAACAATTTATTCTTAGTGGGAGTGATTTATTGTCTGCTGGCTATCCATTTTTCTCCAAATCCAAACGCAGCCAAGGCTGTGTTCCAGAGGTCTGAATTATGACTTGTAAAGCACAACTGTTACATTTTTCTATTATAAATATGTGATGGCCTAGGGAGCAATGTTTTAGATAGACACCGGGGCCTCCATAAGCCTCTAGACTATGTTAAATGCTTTTTCTGTGGGTGCAGTCTCAATAATCTACTAAATAATATCAAACAACTATGCTTGTTCTGGTGATAAACAGTGATGATGTCAAATATATTAGATTTGTTAAACTGTTGACTGCAAAGGTGAATTATATTAGGGAAGGCACTTTATATTAAGCATTTTATATGCATCAGGTTAGTGATCTACCATTTAAGGTTTTCACATTTAGAACTAATATCTGGATTTATTGAAAGGTCAGACTGGCTGATTTCAGTTTATACATTTAAATATATAGTTATATATCTAAATATCTACAGATTATCCCGATTTGAACCACATGTAGAGTAAACCTTATTGACTTAACTTTGATCGCATAAAAAGGATGCAAGTTCTTAAAGTTGTACGGAAACTGCTGTTCCAACTGTTGCATTTCTGCATTCTCCCGAGTGGTGCCTGACCTTACACGAGTATATAAAGGGAATGTGATTGGTTGATTATCAAGGGGGAAGGATTTCTATGGTGGAAGGTTCGCAAACAAGATTGATTGTGGCCGGTTTGTCGGAAGGATCTTGCTAACCAGTTAGCAACTTAATGCTAGTAGGTTCCCAATAGGAAATTCCATTGGGACCAAGTATTACTAAGTTGGTGACTTAGAAACGACGCTGTCAAGGAATGCTATGGACAGAGGAAACATGCAAGAGGAGAGAAGAGAGTTTAGTGTCGGAGGTCGTGGATGAGTCTCCTCTGTCATACATTTTTTATTTAGAGGAGGAAAGCTTGGGGATGAAGATGTTGTGGAAGAGGACGCCAGGGCGGCAGAAGCTTGGTTTGGTGTAGAAGGCTTCCAGCCGTACATGTTTGAGCTCTTTCCTCGCAACGCTGCCAGTTCTGTTAGCTCTACGCCTGCTGAAGACACAGACGTCCATCCCCGTGAACACTGGGACGGAACTCAATGGGAAAGGAAATGATTCTTATTTCAACCGTTGAGTATATTAGCTGCGACATATGAATCAAGATGCTTTGAACGAAAAAATTTGATTGACAGACGACTGTTGATATATGATTGGCTGAATGTAGGTGTTCAGGCTGATGTATAACTAACTGGCCTGCATAAGATAATGAAAAAATCACAGATCTTAAGACAGTAAAGTATAGCTTCAGCTATTGGTTAGACTATTTTTTTCAGCACTTGTTTCAGGGCAGCTGAGGAGTCCTCTGTTGGTGGAGCACACCTGCTGACTGCACTCTAACTACAGGGAAACAGTCTTTAAACTAAACATTTGCATAGTTGTAAAAGACTGGCTGCATCCACTAATATGAATCCACTGTCCAACAAAGGGTGGAGCTAATGGCTCCTTTGTAACTGTGGTAAAATGAAACAGCTTAATGTGGTTCCACTTGAAACTGTCTTTTTCTAGCTTCAAGTTAAGTTAATTAATTTTTGTTTATGAATGGTAGCCTTGTCTAAAGCCAAAGGTACTCTCTTTAGATGACACAGTGTTTATGGGATTTTATTTATTCAAATGCATGCTCATAACATTTCAATAGCAGTCCTTTTCACATTCTGACGAGGTCAGATCTCTGGAGATATTTGCTTTCCATCTCTCACCATGAAGCTGGTACCTCTCTGCTCCCAGAGTTGTCTTTCATTTTAATGCTAATTTCTTAGCTTTCATTTCTCTTTTGACGTCAAGGATTTGTATTAAGGCTTTAATTGTACTGAGGTTCTTTTGGGAGTTTCTGCATTGATAACACATTTCTAGATGTTGAATTAAACTCTCAGAGTTGCATCAGTTGTTTGAAAATTTGATGTAATTAAAAAAAGAACGATTGACCAAAAGCTGGTTATTACTGAAGAGTATTTTTTTAAATACAATTTTTGAGCTTAAGCCGATCTTAGAGGGACAAAGATGAATTTAGAACACATTTTATGTACTTTTTGTGTGTGTATTTAGAGTTTAGGATTTTCACCTGAATCACAATCAGTCTGATGAACAATGCAGTATTAAAGGTCAAAGTTACAACATTCATTATGAAGATTAATAAAACAAAAAACACACCCTCAAAACGTGTAGAGTGGTGCAGAATGAAGATAGGATTTTATTAAAAAAACAATTCACTTCTATCCAAACTGTATCCAACTGACAGCAACTGTCCTCCAATCTCCACATCTTTACTGAATACTGAGGCTTTTTAAATGCCTGCCAAAATACCTGCTCTTTCTAAACCACTTCCTGAAGCGGTCAGGTGGTATCACGGTAGCGAGGCCTTGGACGTCATCAATTTTGGCCCCTCCTCTATATAAATCACGCCTCGACATGCGCCTCGACATTACTCGACACACACCTCGGCTCATAACATCACTACCGTTTTTGTAATTAATTCTTAAAGAAACCGCTTTAGCTTCAGTGTCTGCATTTGGGTCGTATCAAACCTCCACCCCACTGTCACAAAAGCAACAACTAAAATGTAGATAATCATGGTTTAATCATGTTTATCTGATGATGGCATAAGAGAAGCAGTTGATAGCGGATATATAAAAAATAGGGATGGAACGGTTTATGAAAACCGTCCGAACCGTTCGGTTCGACTGTCTCGGTTCGATTCGCGTGTGTTGCGTT
>NW_015152105.1:29605-44164 GCF_000732505.1 Cyprinodon variegatus | reverse complement strand
TTATGCTAACAGCAACACGACCAACATGTCAGGCTAACCCCGAAATACCACATACCGCCTGCACAAAGCAAAGCCTACAGCCTCCGCTGTGGCTCCCGTCCGCTCCGCTCGTAGTCCCTTGAAGATCGTAGAGGGCTGATTAAATTCAAAGCAGCAAAACATACAGAAATGATCCAGGGTTTCCGCGGATCATTAAAAATAATTACAATCCATTAATTTTTTGGATTTTTTCATTAATTCCATTAATATTTATGGGATTTCGGTGCAACAATCAACATATACCGAACCGAACCGAAAACCGTGACAACGAAACCGTGAACTGAACTGAACCTTGGATTTTGTGAACCGTTCCACCACTAATAAAAAAACATCAAAATTGTCTCAGAAAAATCATTAAACATTTTTTAAGGGTTTGTATTAGTGTGCTTTAGTGAGTTAAGGATAGAAATAAGTACTTTTAGTACTATAACTACAGGAATTATGGAAACCCAGATGTATATTTGGTTGCTCATGCCCAAATGAGCTGATGGTCCGGATCGGGTAGTGACACGCAGCCAAGGTTAGCTTTAGCATTGGTGGATCTAGCTACCGGCTGGCAAACGGTAAAATTAAAGGTTGGAAGAAGAATGGGCGAGCGTGTTTACTCCCTGAGAGAAGTTAAAGTTTTGCTATATTCTTTAACAGAGAGAACACTGTCATTTTTAATTTTGCCTTGATTTGTTGGCATAATTCTGCTGAGTCAGCATCAGGGAGATATTCTGGAAATCTGCTGCTTCTGAAGGAGAACTCATGGACCTGTTGTAAATCAGAAGGTTTGACATGCCCAATGACTAATTTGCCTGTAAATAAGATAAATTTAACTACTTTATTTTCTGACACCTTAGCTAAAAACTCAGAGAGTTAATAAACAAAGCCATCTGTAGATAAACTGTTTCTAGTTGGAAGCAGCCTGCTCTAAATGAGTGAATGAGACACACTTAATATTATAAGTGTTCTGATGGCATTTTAGCAAAAGGATTTTTATCAAAAACATAATGTGTACAAATAAGGAATAGTTGTATTATCTATACCTGTAAATAGAGTTTAATGGGGCCCCCTGAAACTTGGGGCCCTAGGCACCTGCCTGCGTAGTATTGCCTAATGGTAAATCCCCCCTGTTGGTATGCTTTAGTATTCAGCCCTCTTTTAAGTCACATTCACCTAAATAAAAAATTCAGTGCAAGCCCTGACCTTCAGAGTCACCCCATTAGAAAACAGAGTCAACCTGTGTGTCATTTAGTCTCAGTCTAGACTCAGCTCTTATGTTAGAGAGCATTAGTGATCAAACAGCGTCATGAAGACACATCAAATATGAGCCAAAGCTTTTAAAACTCCATATAAAGGCCTTTTTAAAGATGTTATCCTGTGATGTGTTGGATGTTCAGCCTGGCTGGGTTTATCCTGTTTTATCAGAGCTGTGTGTCTCTTCTGTGTAGGCTATTTTATTAGTCGCTGCAGAGTGTGGATGTCAGCTACTCCACCTCTCACAGCACACTCAGAAACTCCTCTGAGTGCTGGGGGAGAAAGTCAGTGATAAAAACCTCGATTACATCTGAGTAAGTGGGCTGTTTTTGACAGTGAACCCGAAGTAAAGCAAATATTTGAAAATGAGAGTTTTGAATGGTTGTAAATTGCTGATCTATAACAGTGCTTTATTTCTTTATTTCCAGTTGTTTTGAGTTGTTATGAGTTTTTCTCACTCGTATGCATTGCAGAAAATCAACTCGATTGGAATATAAGGAAAATACAACAGAAAATGGTGTTTTTAAATGAAGGTTTTTTCCTATTGAGGGACAGAAAAAAGCCAAACCTACATGTCCATCTGTGGAGAAAACGGTTGCCCTCTAAACCTAGCAACCGGGTGGCTCCCCCTGAGCAGCAACAACTGCACTGAACTGTTTTCCATAACTTAAACTTTTCCAGTGCTGTGGAGGACTTTTGGCCCACTTATCTTTGCAAAATTGTTGCAGTTCAACCACTTTTAAATCATTTTTAAATGTGAAATCATTCTGGCTTAAACAGGTATACATGTACTCTATCAGACCATATTGTCCCAACATTTAGAAAATTTCTATTTAAAAAAAAGAAACCCTGTCTTAAAATCTGTGTTTGTTTTTTGTTATCTTATGCAGGCCCGTTAGTTATAAGTCAGCTTGTACAACCAAATTTGGCCAATCATATATCAACTGTAATCTATCTTTTCAATTAAATGATTTTGGTCAGAGCATTTTGATTCATATGTCACAGCTAATATACGCAACGGTTGAAATCAGAATCCTTTCCTTTCCCATTGAGTTCCGTCCCAGTTTTCACAGGGATGGACGTCTGTGTCTTCAGCAGGCGTAGAGCTAACAGAACTGGCAGCCTTCTACAGCAAACCAAGCTTCTGCCGCCCTGGCGTCCTCTTCCACAACATCTACACCCCCGCTTTCCTCCTCTTAATAAAAAATGTATGATGGAGGAGACTCATCTATGACCTCCGACACTAAACTCTCCTCCTCTTGCATGTTTCCGCTGTCCATAGCGTTCCTTGACAGTGTCGTTTCTAAGTCACCAATTTAGTGCTACTTGGTCCCAATGGAATTTCCCATTGGGAACCTACTAGCACTAAGTTGCTAACTGGTTAGCAAGATGCTTCTGAGACGCCAGCCACAATCGAATTTGCTTGCGAACCTTCAGCCACACCAATCCCGCCCCCTTAATAAACTACCAATCACATTCACTTTATTTATTCGTGTAAAATCGGGCACCACTCAGGAGAATTTGGAAATGCATCCGTTGGGACAGCCGCTTCCCTATGACTTTAAGGTATGCTACAGCATCTCAACAGGATTCTGGTCGGAACTTTGACTAGGCCGCTCCAAGATTCATTTAGTTTTCCCTTAGCAGTTCTGAAGCAAGCTTTCTGGTATGGTTTGTATCAATGTCCTGGTTGAAAACCCAAATTGGTTGCAGGTTGGGGATCTATTGGTAGGTGACTGACCTCATGATCCTGTTTGTCACAGCAAGTCTTCCAGGTATTGATAGAGCAAAACAGCCCCAGACCATCACACTACCATTACCATAACACTCAGTTATTAGTTGGATGTCACTTTATTGAAAGGTAAACATACTTCTACGTTTTTTGTCAATCCTCAGAATATTTTCACAAACGTCTTGTGGATTATTATATTCTGGTGTTCCTTAATGTTATTTTCGGTTATTCTTGCTTAATGACCCAAACTGAGGCGGTTGTTCTGTATATTTTTTGTTTGTTTGTTTGTTTTACCTCTTGGATGACTTTTTCCTGGGGTCTTTGGAGTAAGATTGGTCAGTTGATCAATCCTGGGAAGGTTTAACAATGTTTTTTTTATAAATGGTTGTTGCTACGGTTTCCTTGAGTCCCACAGCTTAAGAAGTGGAATAAATCTTTCCAGAAGGATCTTAACTACTTTCTTTCTCATGTCTAGATTTGGAGAATTTTTTCCACTTCACTTAGTAAGGTAATCCACCCTTATATGGCTAAAGAAAAATACTACTGAAACTAAGTAAAAGCTAAAAAGAAGAAATGACAGGAGTTACTGCCTCACCTGGTTTCTAAAGATCGTCTAATGAGTTCTAATTCAATCTAACAGAAAGCCAAGGAGGCACTAAAATTTGAAAGTGAGTTTTTTATATCTAGTTGCAATCTGCATCTGAGCCTGACATTTCTTGCCGACCAAAATCATAAAGTGAATCAGAAAATGTTCCAGACAGTTCCTCGTTATTATAGCTGATCAATTGTAATCATTGTAAAACATGGAGTATTTTACAGATTGTGGATTTGTCTGGGTTTTTCCAGACGAGGTAAATTTATAACCGGAAAGCAGAACACTACTCAGGAGACTGGAAAGATTTAAAGAGTTTATTGCACAGAGTCAGTAAATTAACAGAAATCCAGGATCAGATTTGGCTTTCGGAAAACCTGGGAAAAGCTGTTCCGTTAGATTGAGTTGTATACTGTACGTATGTTTTTGAATAATTTCTTTCTATAAGAATTGCTTGCAGGTTTGTGTTGTGAAGTTTATCAGGAGATGATGATGATGATGATGGTCAGAGTCCAGGAGATTAGTCTCTTTAGTATTTTCAAAGCAACCTAAGAAAATCTGCCTGGAGGAGTTTATAGCATAAAACCAAGGACCAGAGAGTGACTGACCTGTTTCTCCATGTGACTCAGCGGTGCTCAGTGGGAGGGGGAAAGGGTCTCCATCCAGGAGCAATGAGGTCCAACACTCAAATTGCTCCCAATCAGAGGTTGAAAACAGGAAATTAATCTTGACACTTTATTGTTGGAGCTTGTTCTGAAAGTTAGTACAGCGAGCAAGTCTGATCATCTAGGGAAAAGAACCAGAAGGTTCAAAGGCTTCAGTTTACCACAAAACGCTCCTTACGTCCACAGATCCCGGACGAGGTTCTTTCTGGTTCTAGTTATCTCAGTCTATGTCATTAAATGTGTCTACCTGGTTTTATTATTTGGGCTGCTCAGTGGGCAGTGGGTAGCACTACTGCCTTGTAGCAAAAAGGCTCTGGGTTCGATTCCCAGCCCGGCGTCTTTCCGCATGGAGTTTGCATGTTCTCCATGAGCATGCCTGGGTTCTCTCCAGGTACTCTGGCTTCCTCCCACAGTCCAAAAACATGACTGTTAGGTTAATTGGCTTCTCTAAATTCTCCTTAGGTGTGAATGATTGTTTGTCTCTGTGTTGCCCTGGTGACCTGTTCAGGATGTAGATGGCTGGAGATAAAAATGGATGTTTTTGACCTATTTTTTTTATATTGTCTTCTATCTCTTTGTGTTGCATGTTACATGTTGGTTTTTACTGTTTTCACTGTCACATAAATGACTGAATCACTCACTGACTGATTGTCTGATTGATTGATTACACAATGGAAGTCTGACATGAACTTTCTAATTAGACGTCATTTTCTCTGAAAGGAGGGAAATATTGTGCTGCCTTAATCTAATCCTTTAGCACAGCACTGTTAGATTAAGAGGAATGGGAAAAATCTTTCCATATAATTATTGTTTAACTTATAACCTGTTATGAGTCATATTATAAACACATTATAAGAAAGATAATTTATGCTGACACTGATCTACTGGAACTGATTGAAACTTTATTTTTGCAAAATAACATAAAAGAAACAAGAAGTATAGTTTAAAGTGCTTTTTAGACAAATTAAGACACAGTTTAAATGTGAATATGTTTTAGTAGTATTAATTCATGCTTTTATTGCTATGTTTACTCTATAAGAAAATAAAAGCAGGAAAGACTGAATTGAAAAGAAAATACTAAAATGAAATGAAAGGCTTTAAAAGGCCATGTTTGAATGAATTTCAGTGGCAGCTAAAACTCTGTTAAAAAAGAAAACTAAAGGGGTTAATAAAAAAAAAAACTGTTTCTGTTTTTTTATGGAGCTCTGAAAACTCTTCACTTGTCTTTTCTGCTCTAACCTTTGGGTTGACACACAGCCGGGATTTGGTTTATTCACTTTACCTTCCAGCTGCTGTGTAATAAGCTGCTTGAAAACAATCATGGGCTTTAAAAGCCAGTTTATTTTATACATTTCCCCCCACCACATCCGGTCGGTGAAACTATGAAGGATTCTAACTAAACAGTGTTTAACCTGGGTTTAAAGTAAAGATTATAGTTGATTAAACAGTGTTTTGTGATTTTGTTGTTTTTGTTGTGTCACATTTTGATGAAAAAAAAAAGGTTTGTAAGCGTTTGTCTCTCCACACTGAACATAAAAATCAATTCAATTCATTATTGATGCTAAAGGGAAATTAAAAGTACTAGTTTCTCAAAACCCCTACAAAAATTTGTTAACCAGTTAATTAAGGAGCCAGAAGGTCAAAGTCACCAGTAGTGATTCACAAATTAACTGATTGATTGATTATTATTATGACCAGTATATGAAACTGTGAAAAATTAGATTTAATTCCTCCATTTTTTATTTTCTACAGCTTCTTCTCTGTTGTTGGGTCAGTAGCGCAGGGTTCATGTTTTCACAGCACTTCCCTCATCAATATGTGCAAATATGTGTCAGGTTTCTGCTGCACTCTAAAACATTTCTGTCATAAACAGTCAGGGTATCAACATTATTCCATCGCAACTCTAAAAGTTTCAGCATAACCAGCGTGTGCACTGAAATGCCCCTCATAAACACTCATAAAAAACGAGAATTTTGGTCTGATTTTCAGTGTAACAGACTTTTTTGGTGGTAAGGGCCTGCTACCTTAAAATACACTGGTATGAGCCGATATTAATCAGCAGCTATAGTACTTTGATGCATTTTGTTGAGATTGAAAAATTAAGTAAAATATTAACACAAGCTTCGAAATAAGGAGATAAATATTTCATCCCTACATTTTCTTTTCGTTTAAAAGCGAACTGCTTTATCTTTACTGAGAGCTTCACCTTTATCCTTCAATTCAATTCAGTTTATTTCTATAGTGCCAATTCACAACATGTCATCTCAAGGCACTTTCCAGTTCACCAGATAATGCAGTCAAATTGATTCGAAGTTTTCTATCTAAGGAAAACCAGTTGATTGCATTGACTCAAATACAATCCCTCACACTAAGCATGCTTGTAGCGACAGTGGAGAGGAAAAACTGCCTTTTAACAGGAAGAAACCTCGATCAGAACCAGGCTCAGTGTGAGCGGCCATCTGCGGCCTCTATTCCTTAAAGGTATAGATGGTTGATCTTTTATTTTCAGGTGGATTATCTCAATAAGTAGTCCTCCTAATTGTCAATCATTCTGGTGATTCGTTTACGTAAGGTCGTCCTACGTGCTCGTCCCGTTAGCTATCTGCTATTTTCTGCACATGCACACTTTCAGACGTATATATGTGGTAAGCTATGGTTTCAGGCAGTCATTGAAGCTGAGCTTTCTCACCGTGGTTCTTTAAAAATGGCAGAGGGTCGTAAGAGAAAACGTGTCTACGAAGTGTATGAGAAGAAAAGAAAGGCCTCAGAAGAGGCAGATATATCCCAAAGCATTATGGGATTTGCTGTCAAAGAGGCCCGCTGTCGCCATAGGCTGCTGCTAACGAATAGAGGCGACTAATAACAAAGATGGCGCAGGAGGAGGAGGAGTTATGTGACCAACGGAGCAAAAAGCAGTGATCATCTGTCCGAACGGTCAGTTAACTGAGTTTTCTATAAAGTCCACTATATATTCCCCAGCTGAATGTGGACATAGTAAGGTTGTATGAGCTATGAGAACAGCACATTTTAATCAGGGCATTCATGAGGAGAAAGTGCTTGTGCATGCTTTAGCATTTTTTTTTAAGTGGAGGGGGCGGGTCTTTTACAAAATCCTCCATAATACCTTTAAGAAACATTTTAATTGGAGCCTTATTAAGCAACAAAACTTTCCTCCCACACAGTAAAGTAAACACCATTGGTTTGCATTAAATAATGTGACATTTAGTGCTCTGTGTTGTTCAAAGCAGGAATCTGTCAGCATGCCAGCTTTGAGAAACAATTGATTTTTTCTGGCACGGCGCTGGAGGTCCGCGGGTTGGAGGTCCTAACGATGGGCGGTGAGAAAAACACTGATTAATAATGCACAGCAAGACACCAGCTAATGACAAATCCGATATATTGGCAGAATGTTTCTGATAGAGTGCAAAAACATAACATTTCAGAGAAAAAGAAGAGTCTGTTAAAGCTTTGTGTCTCAAAGAAAGCAGATTGAAGCAGGGTGAACTCGTGGAGCTGGTTTTATAGGAGAGTTCATGGTTTCTGTCAAGTGGATAAATCGGCTCTCTTAGCTTTATCATTTTTCACCTTCTTTTTTGTTCAGAGCTTTGTCAGAAATTCATGAATATTTGTGTCTTTTTAATTCCAGGCAGCAGATTTTCCTCCAGAGACCTGGTGGTTGGCGTCCCTAGAGTAGTTTACTATGTCTTTTTTGTTTTTTTAAGTAGGAAGGAAATAGAAAAATATGATTCTTTCAATTATTTCTTTTTATATTAAGTTATTGAAAATAATGAATACCGACTATTCATTTTTAGCATAGGAATCTTCCAGGAAGCTTTTTCAATTCAAAATGTCTGAAGTAGCATCAAGTGGACTCATGACAAAAAAAACAGGCTCACCCCATAGTAATGTGGAGACCTTGAGGTCGTTGTTGGCATGAAAACTGATACTGGCCTATGCCTCTGAAAATGGAGTCGTTAGGGTCATTGTTAGCCTGGCTGACCAGGTGAGATGTTTTAGTCCCCTTCATGGCCATGAGGATTAAGACGATAGCGGTGTGGAATCAACTCTATCATTAGTAGTAGGTAATTAGTAGGTGTTTGAGAGCTGGAACCTGAGTCCTCCCCCTCTGTTTAAGGTTGGTTTTCATCTCTTAACATAAATGGCTGACTTCACACCCCTTTCAAACCACCTGTCTTCTGTGTCCAAAATGTGAACATTCTGGTCCTCCAAAGAATGTCCTTTGTCCAAAAGTTGTAGATGAACAGCAGAGAGGAGGCCGCTCTCCTGTGTTGGGCCATGCGTCTGAAGAGAAGCTGTTTGCTTTCTCCAGTATAAAGATCAGAGCATTCTTTATTGCATTGAACTGCATTCGCTCATCTTAGGTATCTGGGTTTTGTCTTTACCTAATGAGTTTATCCAGTGTTCATATTTACAAACAGAACCTCATAAAGTTCATTCTGCATTCTTGTCCCCATTAAACAGTGTAAATAATACCAGACCGGACTCTGGATTGATTCACGTTTCTTTTCTAGCATGCTTTCGTTCAATTAACTTCTCTTAAAGATACGTAAGCCCTTGAATGGGCAGCTGTAACCCAAAACACCAAAACACCAAAAGCAGATTTTATGTATTAAGTGGATGGGACAAAGTTTTACTTCATAAGTCATTAAATCACCATTAAATCTGAAGCGGGTTATTTCTTTACATTCCCAATTTTGATTCTAATATTCAGATGAGGAGGTTTTAAGTTGCTGGGAGAATGGTTAGAGGGACATTTTCTGCCATTTTAAGTTTTAGTAGTACATTTTTATTTGTCTTTATTGACAAATTAGGGACAACTGAGAGCCCCTAACCATATAAAATCTGTTTTACAAACAGGGTGGTACTTTGTGGTCCTGTGTAAGACTTAAATACTGTACCAGGGTGTATAGGAGTTCTTTACAATCAAACTGTGAGCAGTTCTGCTCCATCTTTAGCTTTATACCCCAAAGGAAAAGATTGACTTATATTGTTTTCAGTTCCTGCTGCTAACATGCTTTCTGGTGTTATTTGGAAAGTAAAAACAGGCACACTATCCTCAAACACAGACCTTAATAAACCATCTTAAAGAAATATTGGCTTTTACAATCATATTACAAAATCCACCTTAAGTTTCTGAGGCTCGGTCTCTTTATAAAAGTTGTATAATCATTTCTGTATTTGGATTTTATGTTCTCCTATTTATCCTGACAAAGCTGGGAGCTTATGTTTCATAAAAATTTTAGTTATGTATGACTTGAAAGCCCTTTCAAAAGTCTGTATTGATTTTATTAGGATTTGTAAAACTGTCTATCCTAACATGTTAAATATTTAAAGCCCTGCAGTCGTATCCTGATCCCTCACCATCTTAAGCTGAATTTCTTTCTCTCTTTGAGCCTCAAAGCCAAGGAGCTGTTTAAGTACCAAGACCACTGCTATCATAATAATTTCATTTTGGAAAGGTAATTGTAGAGACATTGAGAAGATTGGTAGAGAATACAATAATCTTTCTGTGGTCCAACAACTCCCATCCCCCATGATGCTTCTAACCCACATCAGGGGATGTCCCTGGTTTGTCTTATCATGTCAGAACATCCTTTCAATCCTGGAACTGCAACTATATCCAGGTGTATAAATTAATGACTTTATTTCAGACAATACAGTTAAATTACAGATTTAAAAAATGAATCAGTATTATTTAGTTAATGGTAAATGGCATGTACTTATATAGCGCCTTTATTCAAGTCAGGTAACTTGACCAAAGCGCTTTACACTACAGTCATTCACCCATTCACGCACACACTGATGGTGGCAAGCTACATTGTAGCCACAGCTGCTCTGGGGCTCACTGACAGAAGCGGGGCTGCCGTACACTGGCGCCACCGGGCCCTCTGACCACTATCAGTAGACAATGCAGGTGAAGTGTCTTGCCCAAGGATACAACAACACTGAAAGTCGGAGCTTGAACCGTCAACCCTTCGATTTCAGGGCAAACTCCTACATCCAATGCCACTGTCGCCCAACTACCATACATTTTGAAAATATATTAAATTAATGCATTGCACCAAAATAAACAATTGAATTTGAATAACAGTAGTAATTTTATGTGTAATGCACTTATATTTAAGAAAAATCTCAAAGTGCTACAGGTACAACCATCATAGAAAGTTCAAAGCACAAAATGAAAAACAAAACATCATTGTCAACTACATATGAGTAAATAAGTTGGTGGCATAGTTATAAAAGGTTAACAGTCTTAAATTCTGCTACAAAGAAATGTTTTTAATCCTTTTAAGTCTACAATTAAACTATAACTGTTTCATTTCTATAGTCAAACATTGTTGATTACTTTACGCCCATCATCCAGCTCCATGAGGTTTTATCGTTACCCTCAAACATTTCTGGTGAAACATTTTTTTTTCATGTGTTGGGCTAAATGAATGACATACGGCTAAGGAGGATGCTCTGGTGCCTCGCTCTTAAGCACATAATGACAATGTACTATGGAAACTGGGTGACAAGTATGACATCATCCTGTACGAGTTCAACAGTCCTGTCAGGTGATAAGGTATAGAACGAGACATTATCTTTTTATTTCTGTTTATATGTTTTAGAGAGCTCAGTGGCGCAGTGGGTAGGACTGCTGCCTTGCAGCCTTCTGAATGGAGTTTGCATGTTCTCCCTGAGCATGCGTGGGTTCTCACCGGGTACTCTGGCTTCCTCCCACAGTCCAAAAACATGACTGTTAGGTTAATTGGCTTCTCTAAATTCTCCTTAGATGTGAGTGTGTGTGTGAATGGTTGTTTCTCCTGTTTGTCTCTGTGTTGCCCTGCGATGGATTGGTGATCTTTCCAGGGTGTACCCCACCTCTCACCCTTAGACTGCTGGAGATAGGCACCAGCACCCCTCGCAACCCCAGCTGGGAAAGCGTGACGGAAAATGAATGAACGTATGGATGTTTTGGAGACGCGCCGATCCATTTTATCCTGATCCAATATGATACCAATACATGGGAGGAGCGTATCTGCTGATATCTGATACCGATCTGATACTACTGTTGAATTAATTAACCCTATACCTTGCCGTGTGAGAAAAGGCTTAATGCTTGGCATAAACTTTGTTAAAAAATGGACCACAGATGAAGAACATCACTAGCTTCTGTGTGCGCTATGCACGATTTGATTGCACTGCTTATTTCTAGATCGCTGTTACAGCATTGGTGTGTGTGATGGCAGGAAAAATAGAAAAGACTGGATCGGAATGCTGGATCGGCGTCATTCATCCGATATCCAATCCAGCTAATCCAGAATCTGATGCTCGGATTGGTGCGTCTCTGGTATGTTGTGGCAATAGGTTGGTTGCGACTCTAGTCTAGGCAAGAAATTGACATCGCTTTGGTCTATACTTTCTTAATAGAGTGAAAGCATTAACCCCCATCACCCTTGACAAATCAGCTAAAATAAAGGAAAGAACACAGAAAATACAGCTGAAAGTAGAGTACAGCCATCCATCACCCTGACTTCTATGAAGGATAACAGCATCTGGTAACCAATGTACGGTGACAGAAAAACGAGCCATGTCTGCAGGGAGGACAGACTATCTGCTGGACTTTACTGCCCTGTTCTAACAGCAAAATAAACTTCACCCACTGCAAAAACAATCTAGAAATAACTAGAAATGTCTTAAATTAAGGTAAATACCTTTAATTTAAGTATTAATGGTATTTACCCTTAATTTAAGTAGGTAAATAAGATGATCTGCCAATGGAATGAGCATTTTTTTTCTCTGAAAATATAATAATTAGATGATATGCACTTGAGATAGACAATGCAATTGTTTTTTTTCTTATTTTAAATGTAAATTATCTTGTTCCATTTGCAAACTGTCTCACTTACCTCCTCAATTCAAGAACAAGCGCACCTAATTTAAGAAAAATTGACTTATCTAGATTTGAACTTTTTCCAGTTATGTTAACTTGCCTGTCCAGCAATAAGCTTGCAGCCTCTGCTTCCATTTTAAAGCTCTGCTCCCTCATTAATATTCTCCACTTGGTAAATGCTACACTAATGTAGACTCTCTTCTTCTCATGGTTATTAGTAACTTTCTCTTCCCTCTCGCTAGAGTATGGATGGTTCTCCAGATTGAGAGAAAAGAGCAAGCAGAAAGATCTACTGTCATCTTTGTGTGTTTTATACTCCTCCTCCACTAACAACACAGCTTCTTAACAATTTCTCCCCTTTTGGTCATTGTAATGCTATCATTTGGTAGATGTACCACCCCCTAGGTCTCTATGAAAAACTCAATTTAAGGTATGGAAATGCTTTCATTTTGACTGCCAATGTTTTTCCACCTGTTTTTCAGTTTATTAATGAAATAAAATGCTTTATTCCTATTACTAAAAATCCAAACTAGTTACACACTGTCCTTCTGAGGTAGGGGTTCAACAGAAGGATCACTCTTGTAAGATTTCCAGTCGTTGTTTGTAGCTTTAGAGCTTTCCACACCCTTTTTATGAATCCTGAGTCTGCACCCTATGTGTTTCATTAAGTGTGTTTTGCAAATGCGAGGTTAGGACAGCAAACCAAAAGGTGCTCTTATGTAAATGCCAGCAGGGTCTTTGTTGATTTAGCACTTCTCATGGGGTGTGTTTTATGTGAAGGACACACATACACTCTCTGTAGCTAAGCAGGATCGTTGGATGGCTCAGTTCTTGCCAGTTATCAGCAGGGTGTGAGCCGTACAGTAGAGGCAGTGTGAGGAAGCAGCCCACAGGCTGGTCTTGCACGTCTTATCACTCACCAAGCACACTCAATCATAGGCTATTGTGTTTTTTTCACAATAGGTGGCTCTGTTGTCTCCCTTCTATGCAGCTACTCTGCAGCACATGCTAAAGCAACCCCAGGCTGCTAATTAAATAGACTGACTTTGTTAAGCCAGGCATACACAGCTCACCATGTATGTTCTCACACTGTAATTTCCCATTGGGAACCTACTAGCACTAAGTTTCTAACTAGCAAGATGCTTCCAACAAACCGGCAACAATCAAACTTGCTTTTGAACCTTCCGCCACAACAATCCCGCCCCCTTGATAAACGACCAATCACATTCACTTTATTCACTCTGAATTCGGAAATGCAAAGGTTGGAACGTCCGATTCCCTACGACTTTCAAATTTTGCGATGATCCAGATCATGTGTGTGTTTTAGCTGTAGGTTTAAGTAGCAATATGGGGCAAAATTTGCCCTCTGAGTGCTTGTCCAGTTTTCTGGTACAAAATAAAGAGAAATGTTAAGCTATCTGTTTGCTGTTTGGCTTCTTTCTGCTTTACATAAAGCAACAGTCAGAACTGGACTCCCAGCATGAATTAAACTGTACAACTTTGGTGGAATATGTTTATCTTTTCTGATTACTTCTAGTCTAACTAAAAAAAGTTGAATTGAGTCCGTCTGTCAGTGATGCCTATATTATCAACATTGTCCTTTCTTTTTATTGTCCACACAGAAGTGTTTTATTTTCAACATTCAGGGCTGGACATGCTTTGTCTAGATCAGACAGTAGACTCGTTGTAGATTCTGCTCAGCAATTCACCAGTTACAGCCAGTCCAGCATGATAATCACCAACTATAGTCATATATTTTAACTATGAAGCTATATTTATTGATATGACATAAAAATGTATTGATATGACTAAAATGCAGTAATATATAAGCTAAAGTGCATGAATCTAATCAGATATCCTTATTGGAATAGATACTCCCTCTCTCTGAGATGACCCTGCTTTCAGTGCAGGATAAATGGCTCTGTAACTGCAGCTCTAAGAAAAGAGTGCTCTCTGTTGATATTGGTGGCTCCTGCAGCTGTTTGTCAACTGCTATTCAGTGTCTGCAGGGCTATCATCATCTTGATTCCCCCTCAGGGACTCAAGCTTCAACCCGCCTCTAGAGTCTGTGTATTTTTAAGATGGTCGATCCCCATCTCCTTTCCTCCCCTGAGTGGCCTTTCGCCCAGTAGGACTCCTGTGAAATGAAGCATTGATTGCCCCTGTGCAGACAGACCGTAATATATAATGATATTGCCCTGCTTCCCACCTTCCTCTTTCAAAGGTTAGACAAACCATCATGGCCAATTTGGCTGATATAAGAGCGTCATAACCTCTTAGAAGAAAATATTTTCCTCTTTAATAATCTATCTATCTATCTATCTATCTATCTATCTATCTATCTATCTATCTATCTATCTATCTATCTATCTATCTATCTATCTATCTATCT
>NW_015152105.1:23930-29475 GCF_000732505.1 Cyprinodon variegatus | reverse complement strand
AATTAATCAGATCAATCGTGATGAATCGATTATTGAAATAATCATCAACTAATTTAGTAATCGATTAACTGTAACTGGAGTGTAGAGACTCTTAAACATGGATCTAGCTGAGAGAGCGACCCACTTAGAACAGCAATCATACACAAAACCAAAAAATAGATATAAATGTTTTGCAATTAAGATTTAAAAACATTCACAAATGGAATAGTTTTAGTTTCGCCTGTTTGAATTCTGTAGAAAGGAACTTTTTGCTATCCAATTATTTATCGATTAATCAATTGATTATGAATTCAACTTGCTAAATAATCGTCATTTGCATATGTATATATATATATATATATATATATATATATATATATATATATATATATTACGTGTATATACAATAAAACCATGGACACGTCTGTTATCTTCAATGCCAGCACAAGAAAGCCATGTTATGCAATAACCTTAGATTCATTGCCCACCTCAGCACATACATTATGTAATGCAATAACCTCGGGGCAGTCATATGTTGTTACCTGAACACAACCGGCTGTTATGAAGACAAATGAAAGTGTGAATTGAGCTCAGATCACGTCCAGATAAAAACACTATGGAATAAATTAGAGTATCATCACATTTTTTTTTTTACTTTTCCAGTAGCTAAGTTTAATTTTTCAATATTGTAATCTTTATTATCTCACAATGTTTACTCTGACTTTAAGAGTTAGAAGGATTTTCTCATTGCTGTCTGGGATTTTAGCCTTTAGAAGTGGGAACCATTGTAAGAATATCCAAATTGATAGTCCTCCTAAGTTTCATGTTTTAATGACATTTTATATTTTATTATTGATTTTAAAGTAATTTGATTTATTCAAAGTGTTGTTGAAATTAATGAGTGTTTATATGTCCAATGATGACAGAAACACAAGCAGGTTTTTGGATGCTGTAAAATCAGAAAAACTCTGATTCTGAACCTGATGCTGATTCCTTGTTTTGATATCTTTAAGGTCATAATATTTTTCACATTCTATATAAGGTGGCTAACTAGAGTGCTGTCTGGATGAAATAGTCTGAACTTCTTAATGAGATTTAGTTCCTTGAACATCTAACTTTGTGTAAGAATTTCTTTAAATGATCAAATAGTTATTATCAACAGTTTATTTCTATCAAACTTGTGAACTCTAATATAATCTTATTGATTTTCATTTTTTGAGTTACACTTTCATATAGTACTGTACTGTACTGATGCTATATAAGACATTACTATTTTTTATTTCGTTGATTCTGGCTGAGTATGAGTTGAAGGAAAAAGCAGCGCAGCAGGAAGACATCCAGACAGAGTTTATATCCTCAGCATCATTTACTGCACCTCAGTTCCCCTCAACTAGATGAAGAAATAGTAGCTTTACATTTGTGGATGAAAGATCAATAGGATTTAAACTTTTTTGTTCAGTTTTTGGGTTTTGTCATATGAAACAGATTCAAAATGAACTAAATGAAACCACTGTTACTCAAAAGACTAGCAGATCTACATTGATAGAGAGTTTCATTGTACCCGAAATGTAAAAGAAACAAGGCAGGTATGTGTTAGGACATGAGGTAAAATGTAAAGGCATTAAAAACACCCTGCTATCCCTGCAGAAGACATGAAAGGATTTAAGAGGAGGAACAAATATCCTCAGGGATCCTAATTTAGCATAACAGAGGTGCAGCAGGTCAAAGATAACGATATAATTTTCATGACTCTGCACTTTTTGGTTCTGTTTAAGTTTTCTTTTTTGAGTTTTCAGTTATACTTTGATTCATGTCTTTCTGTGTTTTCTAATTTATTGGTTTAATTTCCATTGTGTGTTATTCCAGTTTTTTTTTTTTTATTGTATTTGAGTTCTTAGGTATTGTTTGCCCTCTGCTGCCCTCTTGTGTCAGCCTCTTTATCTCTAGCTCCCTTCTACACTTCTCTGTCCACACCTGCTCCCAATCTGCCGATTAGCCTGGTCTTTGTTCAGTCTCCCATTTATACACCTCATGTTCAGTCACTGTTAGCTGGTTCCTTGTTGTTGTTAGTTGCTTCCTCGTCTCTGGCTCTCCCCGTGAGTTTTCCCTGATGCTTTCTGGTTCTGTTTTTTGGATTTTTGGATGTCTGCCTCAGTTTTTCATTAAACTAACAAGAACTTATTTCTGCTTCACTCATCTCTGCATTTGGGTCCTCAAGAAACCTCACCCCCCTAGTTGACAATCATCCTGAGTTAGTTGGTGTTTAAACATTTAACTGTTTTGTGTTTTTGTGGTAAAATTTTTCATCAACTTTAAGACAAACTTTTAAATGCCGCCACATAAACGGATCGTCAGGCACACACTCCTGTTGGTTCTCCTTCCCTGTTATTGGGCATCTTTTGTTTCCATACAGCTGATTGGACATCAAAACTAGGAATCAAAAATAAAATAAACTAAACAATTCCAGGAGACCTGAAAGGTCTGATCCTGATATATCTCTACAATTCTGCTGCTACAGGCTTAGACTTCTGGAGGACATAGGGACCCCTTTTTCATCATTCTGCTTCATTCTATTTCTATTCTCCCACTCTGCAGAATCTGTTAGTTCAATCTCTAATGTTCTGCTCTTTCTGCTTTTTCTCAAAGCAGCTTCATCTGGTCTGTTCCTGTTTGGCTGTGACTGCATCCTGGAGAGAAATGTCAGCTGTGCTGCTTCCATCAACACCTTTGTGTATAGATGTTGGAGATCGGGCTGTTTTTCAGTGTAGTCCTGTTTCTCTGACCGTGACTGGCTGGATGTGCTCTCTTCATCCTCTGACATGGGAGCTGGCTTGGAGCTTGTCTGCCTGGCTGTGAGTTTCCTGGACGGGGCCTTGAACCCCAGTTGCCCTCAGCAGATGGCCGCTCACACTAAGCCTGGTTCTGCTGGAGGTTTCTTCCTGTTAAACGGGAGTTTTTCCTCTCCATTGTCGCTACAAGCATGCTTAGTGTGAGGGATTGCCTTCCAGTCAATAAGTCGATGCAATCAACTAGTTTTCCTTAGATAGAAAACTTTATAATAATAATATATGATCTGGTGAACTGTAAAGTGCCTTGAGATGACGTGTGTCGTGAATTGGCGCTATATAAATAAACTGAATTGAATTGGATTCAGGATCCTGGTACAGGAGAATAGGATAAAAGTCTGTATAACGACAGAGAAATAAAATAAATTCTTAGAAAGGCTCAGAAGAAAAGAATAAAAAGTAATCTAGATGCACATCGTTTATCCAACTATTCTGTTTTGTTAGATCCATTCCGGATTAGAAATCTCCTGCTCCTGCTGATGAATTATTGGATCTCTTTTTAACCTCAGGCAATCATTGATGACTTTTCCACCTGCTGTACTGCACTGCATGATGTGTCCTGATTAAAATGAATGTGAAAAGAAGTTGTTGTGCTGCCGTATCAGCAGTCATTATCAGGCTCAACTGTTTTTATGTGAAGGGTGTATTTTCTATTTATTTATTTTTTTACTATAGACTTAAATGTGAACATTTGCTTTGGTGTCAGGGGAAGATTAGTGAATACTGCTGTCCAGCAAGATAATAATCCTGGTTACTTTTGTAGGATTAAATACTTATCACAGCTCTATTTGCTGTTCTGTTCATTAGTTTTACATTATGTGCAGTGGTGCCTGCCAGCTATCAATTTGGCTAAAACTCTTACATTGGAGCGGTCTGGGGACAGGGGAATACAAGCCTCAAGGACGTGGAAAGAAAATGAGACACAAAGCGTACCAAGGTATTTTATCAGAGGCTCTGCATCTCAGAAATGTTCTAAACAGGCTCTGGAGAGGCTGGGATGTGAGAAAACACTTTCATCGCTTATTTATTTACTGCTTTACCTCCAGATTAGACAGCGCTGAGGCGGAGGGGGTTTATTTTTACAAGAGTTCATAGTAGCTGAGTGAAACATTGGCTGAGTATTTATGAGTGTTAATAAATTGTAAATAAAAGTTTATTGTCTTCTGGTTGTGACAGTCATTGCAGCAGAACAATAAAATGTGTCCGAACAGAGAATTTAAACAGTAAATATTGAGTTTGTTGCTTGGAGTAAAAAATGATGTGTTTCATGAATAATTATTCAAAAATTATACATTTTTTTATGTGTATATATTTGGTATAAAGACCAAAATGTTTCATTTATTCTAACATATCTAACTGAGAACCACTTTTGCTTCGTTTATTGTAGACAACAGAGTCAGAATAAAATTTTTTTTCTGTTCATATCTTATTTGCATTTAGATTTCCCAGGGAATAATTTTGCAAGCCTGGAAGGGTCAACATTGGCTGCAAAGTTTACTTTGGTGGGCTGCACATAGGAGGAGTAGTTATCTATTGCCTTGCAGCAAAAAATGTCTCAGGTTAAAAATCCCAATCAGGACTCCTTCTGCAAGATGTTTGCATGTTCTGCCCATGCATATATCATCCGGTTAGTAGAGATCGACCAAAACAGGCTTTTTAAGGCCAATACAGTTTATTTTGACATCAGTCTAAACATCCCTGATATGTGTTTTTTTTGTTTTGTTTTTTTGGAGATGATTCTTTGGAGCAATATTGCCTTTTCTTCCTCCGTTTACATTATAAAATGACACAGTAATAAAAAATATTACACAAGTATCAACGAGAAGAAACATGTATTAAAAAAATTAAATAACATCAACAGTGTTTAGCGAATGGATGTAGTGCTGAATGACCTTAAGCGTCGCTGTAAAATGCACTAAAATATTGGCTAAAGTATGCAGGTATCAGATGGTGAGATACTGGAGAAAGAATAAATATCGGTCAACAATATCTGAATGCCCATGTATCTGTCCCTCCCTGCAGGTTATTAATCTAAGAAAAACTGTATATGTTTCAAACTTTTTAAAAAAGGGGGAAAAAGTGACTTGACTGAAGAGAAAGCAGCTGTGAAGCTCAAGCGTCTTGGTGTAGAGATTCAATTAAATTCAGTTTATTTCTATAGAGCCAATTTTCTATAGAGCCAATTCGAATGCAATCCCTCATACTAAGCAAGCATTTAGTGACAGTGGAGAGGAAAAACTCTCTTTTAACAGGAAAGAACCTCCAGCAGAAACCAGGCTCAGAGTGAGTGGCCATCTGCTGAGGCTGACTGGGGTTGAAGGAGACAAAGGCAGAGATTGTCAACAATGGGTGGTGAGGTTGTTTGAGGACCCAGATGCAGAGACGAGTGAAGCAGAGATGAGTTCTGAGAGGTTTAATTGCAGACCATAGGTAGAGGCAGTAATCCAGAAATCCAACTTAAAATATTAAACAAACCAAAACCATGGAGACATCAGGGGAAAAAACGAGCCTGAGGAGCTGGGGAGAGACAAGCAGAGTAGACAAATACAGTTATGAGAGGGAACCAGCACTGAGTGACTGCAGAGGTGGAGTACTTAAGGAGAACAAAACAAAGGATGGACTAACGAGCTGAATGGGGAGCAGGTGTGGGTGGAACTGACAAGAGGGAATCCAAGGGGAAAGAAAACAATCACAAGGGGGCAACAGAGAGTAACTAAAGA
>NW_015152105.1:20951-22273 GCF_000732505.1 Cyprinodon variegatus | reverse complement strand
CACACAGCCAGACAGACGAGCTCCGAGCCAGCTCCAATATCAGAGGATGAAGAGAGCACATCCAGCCAGTCACAGTCAGAGAAACAGGACTACACTGAAAAACAGGCCAAACACCAGCATCTATAAACAAAGGTGTTGATGGAAGCAGCACAGCTGATATTTCTCTCCAGGATGGAGTCACAGCCAAACAGGAACAGATAAAAACAGCAATAGTTGATTGACCCAGAAGGAACATTATGGAACAAATTATTTAGGGAGTTTGCGGAGTTATAGAGAAGTGGCAGATTGATACTCAGTTTGAGATCAGAGTAGTGATGGTAGAATGGTAGCAAAGAATGAGGCTGCTGATGGGCGGGCAGGTAAGTAGGATGGAGTCCAAGGACCAGTAGATCCTGTTTCAGGGAAGATCAATGTGATGGCATGAAAGGGGAGGAAGGCAGGTGAGAATTATTCCTGTATAGCTGTTCAGGCATTCGCTTGAAGTAGAAGTATGAAGGAGATCCTAAAAGATTTAAGCTACACCACTGGAGAGTTTAAGAAAATTTGTTGGACGTAAACATGAAACCCAAAGGATTAAGAGCCAAAGTACTCGTCAATTAGAGAAGGTAAAGAGTATTAGCTTCCCTGGTATTCACACTGTGGCTGCTGGATCAAAACCAGGTTGCAAATTAAGCTTCAAGATGGAAAAAAGATGAAGCAGAAACAAAAGTTACAAATGTGCAGTTGGTAGTTTACTGAAGAAGGCTCAAATAAGACATGTATTAGGCCAAAGAGACAGAAATCATTTTTTGTTTCTATCAGCCTGTTTTCTGGGCTCCTTTCACCAGAGCTCTGCTGGTTACACTGACACTTTTCAAAGTTAGACAGGCCAATACGCTGACTATTTATGAGGGCCATGGCTCCTTCTTTTCAAATATATGTGAGAAAGGAGCTGTGAAAAGGTGAAACCTTTGACCTTCAGACTCACCCCAAGTGCTGGCTGGCAGCTGAACACATGCACTACCCCCCCAAAGCAGACAGAGAGTTGCCTTTGAAAGCAGGGGTGTAGTCACCAGGTTAGAACGATTCCCAACGGTCGGTCTGTCAAGCCGAACTAACTGATGGTCAAAGTGTATGTTTCTACAAAATCAAAGACAGCATTGCTGCGGCGGTGCGCATCCTCCTTCACATGACTGCAGGTGGATCAGAGCAACATTTCTGGGTCAATCTCATAGTTCGCCTATGAAGGGAAGAACATCACCTAGACCAGAGGTCATAGATTAGCGGACCGGATCTGGACCCACCTGCTGGCTAATCCAGACCAATCTGATTTATAAAATTTA
>NW_015152105.1:16814-20739 GCF_000732505.1 Cyprinodon variegatus | reverse complement strand
AGCCACTTTTAGACGCAGCAGGCAAACCTGCGGCAAGCCGGGCGATGGGAAAGAAGGAGAAGATGATGAGAAAAAGAGAGCAGAGAAAGTGTGGACTGCTGGAAGAACTGTGGTGAACTGGTGAAAGAAAAGTGAAATGGTGCTCAAAGATGACCCTGCACATTCAGAGGATGTTTAGCTTAATCTGCTGCTGTGAAGCAGGATTCTCCACCATGAAGAGAATCAAAAATGAATATGGATCCAGGCTCAAAATGAGCTCCTTGATCTGTGCTTTAGAATGGCTTTGTCTCCATTAAACCCAGGTTTAAAGCCTTGCAGGGCAGCATAAAGCCCACTGCGAACATTAAGCCATAAGAATAACAAACAGTCAGTTCAGGTGTTTTATAAAAGATGTGAAATAGGAAATTGTCTTTATACCAAACTGAACGATTGCTGTTCTCTACTTCAAAAAACACTTTAGATTTTTAAAATGGAAAAAATTCTATTTTTTTTTAAATATTTTTTATTTAAAAAGTCAATGTATAACCTGGATGCTTAAAAACCTTGTTCTTTATTTCAGTGTTAAATTATGTTTAAAGTTACAGATTATAATTAAAAATGTCTCTGGATCTTTACTGGTTGATGATTTTCTTTATTCGGACCCCGCTGATTTTTAATTGGTAACCCCTGCCCTACAACATGGAGAACATCCATCCATTTTCTTGCATGCTTAATCCAAAGCGGGGTCGCGAGGGGTGCTGGTGCCTAGCTCCAGCTGTCTACAGGCAAGAGGCGGGGTCCACCCTGGGCAGGTCGCCAATCGATCGCAGGGCAACATAGAGACAAACAACCATTCACACCAAATCTAGAGAAGCCAATTAATATAACAGTCATGTTTTTGGACCATGGGAGGAAGACAGAGTACCCAGAGAGAACTCATGCATGCTCAGGGAGAACATGCAAACTCCATGCAAGAACACCCCAGGCTGGGTATTGAACCCAGAACCTTCTTGCTATAAGGCTGCAGTGCTACCCACTGGCCAACTCAGCAGCCCATTATGGGGAACAAATCCACAGAAAAATATGTTTAATCTGTCAACTAGAATTTTTACAGTTCTGATCCATTTTGTTTAAGAAAAAAATGGTTTACTTCTGCAACAGTTGGAGATTTGTAATGTACTGTTCTTCCACACACTACTGATAACAGTTTTTCTTTCATTTTGAATCAATAACTCAGATCCTCCCAGATCTGTCCAAGCGAATCTCCATTAATCAACACGCATGCACATTTTTCCTTCAAATGTAGAACAATCTAAAGAAAAATAAAAGATTTCTTGCCCAGAAGTATTGATGCAACCAGATTTAATTATCCTGACAAATGTCAGGATGATTAAATCCTGTATAAATGTCTGTATATTTGGGTCTAAGTATAATTGCTGCACAGGCTAAGGTACGCCTTTCATTTAAACAAAAAATGCACAGAGCTAAAGGGATTGTTAAACATTTGTCTAATCCCCTCATGCATCTTCCTGCCAGCACATTATGCATTGTGCTGTGAAGACATTAATTTCCTGAGGGGATTTCATTGAAGTGCTACGAAGAAACTCTGCCAGAACACAATAACTGGTGTCCATCATTGTTCTGTCTCTGTCTGATCTGTGAGATGTAATGTTATGACTGAAATCAGTCCAGCAAAGCACTTAGTAGCGTTCTCTTCCCTGTAGTGTCTTGAGCTGAACCTTTTTTCTTCTTCGCAGTGACAGGCATTGAAGGATGGCAATCTATTTCAATAGAGAAGGAGGAATTTCAGGGTACAGCACATTGATCCTAATCTTATTCGTCTGTGGATGTTGTGGAACAGAACCATGTGTCTTTTTGTTACTGTGTTCAAATCTTTTCAATTCTTTGTGTGTCTGTTTTGGTTCAGTCCGGTTTTCCCGTTGGTTATCAGGTTAATAAATGTTGTGACGAACCGCTGTGGACGCAATAAGAAGGCAGCTGGCGAAGAGAATCGTCTAAGTTGCAGCTTGACCTGCGTGGCTGCGGACTCACAGCCAGAAAATCCGATCTGTTTTACGGTTAGTAAATGCACCGTAGCAAGAGTGTGAGGTGTTTAGAAATCAAGTCAGCTGAAGCACAAAAGAGGTGAAAAGAAACTTAAAATGAAAATATTTCCTGCAGAGGCATGTCTGGTTTAATGGAACTAAGAATTCAGCAGGTTACAGGCGAGGAGAAAAAATCAAGAGGCTTGATTTAGTCATTTTGTTCTTTAAGCCTTTATTTGTCAAGGAGAATTCCAGAATTTATGTCAAATATTTAATGTCCTTCTAGATACGTTCCCTAAAGCAGGGGTCAGCAACCCAAACTGCTCTTTGGTGTTATGAGATGCAATCCGCTTCTTTAATCTATCTTTGCTCTCCTTTAATGTATCCAGAACTTTTGCAATCGCACTTTTTCTCTCACTCCCAACTTGGTGATCGGCTGCAAATTCAGCCTTCCCTGGATATGCCTTTTCAAATGACTCTATTTATTTTTGGACTACTTCTCATTACAAAGCAAACATGCAGGCAATCCTTCCGCATTGATAATGAAAGCAAATTCTTCTTCTTTCAATCCTCTGGTCTCATCAGATATCTTCCTTTTTTCCCTTTGGGATCCATGCAGGCTATGACCACTGATCTCTATGGCTTTGACGCAGATTTTCGTAGAAAAAAAATGTTTGCATTCATTGTTTACATTTATTTTATTGTACTAATGTTTCCAGCATTTAAAAAAATATATATCTTTTTTTTGATCTCCTGCACAACATGATAAAATAAACAAAAAATAAATAAATTAATTGTCATAAATTTTTGAAAAAGCTCCAGGGAGCTGCAAGAGGGGCGCTAACGTGTCGCATGCAGCTACAGATCGGTGGGTTGCCGACCAATGCCCTACAGGGAATACCCGACGATAATATTGTTAATAGTAGGTCCAGTAGGTCATCCTGCTGATTACTGTTAGAAGATGTTAGTTTAAAATCTCTCTATGGTAATTGTGATCTATTTCTATTTGTAACCCCTTGACGTCCCAAATATGCAAATTCCCGCGGTGTCATTACACATTCATTGTTTCCGTTAAAACTAACAGTGCATCTTATTACTGACTGTTGTAATATGCAGGTTGTAATATTTCTATTTCTTTTTAAAATAAATAAAGAAATTAGATGTCAAGGGATTAAACTGCAGAGCTGAGCAGCAACTGCTCCCTGTGACTTAGACTTAGACAGACTTTACTGTCATTTTGTACATACAGTGTATACAAAAATAAATGTCATTCAGTACAGATCTAAAGACATTTCCATTTTAAAGTGCATCAGTGATTAAATGTAAACATAAGATTGGTATATGATTTACAGTTTCTAACATTCAGCGCTTAAAAAAAAAAAATAATAATTTATACAACATTCAGCAATCTAATGGTGTTCTGGAATCTGCTGGACCTGCATCGAATGCTGCGAAGCCTCTTCCCAGAGGGCAGCAGGGTTGACGATTTTTACCACATGACTTTCACATTTCATTTGCCCAGAAACAGTTTTTACTTGCCCAGTATAATGTTTGATAAATATAGTTCCTAATATTCATTTTTTTATATATATATATATATCAATAAAACATGTTTGTTTTTTAAATGTTTTTGTAATTCAGTATTTTTCAAGTTTACAGGTTCCTGGTGTGTAAATGCATGCGTCAGATAATTAACTCATAGCCTGACGTAGTCCTACTCAATTCTAGTCAGAATATGAGTCTGATACTGCTCCATAGAGCTGTGATTATGGGGCGTGTTTCGAACGAAGCAGGAAAAAAAATGCCTCTGCACTAATAGCAGACCTAATAGCAGAATCTACTCACCTAAACTATCCAGCGGCAGCCATTGTTGTTGTCACCCAAGCGCGCTTTGGTCACGT
>NW_015152105.1:14326-15724 GCF_000732505.1 Cyprinodon variegatus | reverse complement strand
CCAGTCTGAGGCACTGCAGCCTCCACACCACACAGTGAGACAGCTGGTCAGAACGCTCTCTATGGAGCTTCTGTAGAAGGTGGTGAGGATGGGTGGGGGCAGGTTGGGTCTCCTCATCCTCCTCAGGAAGTACATGCGCTTTTGGGCACGTTTGATCAGTGAGGTGGTGTTTACATTCCAGGTGAGGGTCTCTGTGATGGGCACCCCCAGGAATTTGGTGCTGCTGACCACCTCTACAGTTGAGCTGTTGATAAGTAGTGGAGCGTGGTTAGGCTGGTTCTTCCTGAAGTATTAACACATAATGTTCCACTCCTGCTATTGAACATCATTGAAAAATAGTGTCCTACCCGGTATCTGATGGAGAACACTTGAGTCACCCTATAAAAAACTTTTTAAAGCAGGGGTGGGATACGATTAACATTTTTAATACAGTTAATCCCAGGGTCTGCTAGATTAATCGCATTTAATTGCATGGTCATCAAAAAACCATGTAGTTACTAAATAAACCACTTTCAAGTACAAAAACCTTTTTTGCTCCTAAATCATTCAAATTAATACACAAGTGGAATTTCTTCTTTTTTTTTGCATTATTTTGTTCATTCAAGAACTGGATAGGGTAGAATTTCAATCATCTATCTTTATTTAAATACCCCTGATATTTTATGCTTGTCTTAGAAATGTGAACAGTACACAGACATTCTTTATTGCACATTTACTTCAATTAAATATGGTTAAAATATGATTCAACAATAAGGCATGCAACAGTGCCTGGAAGAGATTAACATTTGCTATTAAGCTTCCGACATTCAGTGCAATTAAAACATCATCATCCACTGATGCTACTTTTCCCCTTAAGCCAGTTGTTAAGACAATCAGTTCCAACTAATTTTACCAGGGAGCTGTTTAGCTATAGAGATGTGGATTTACTATGTCGGCTCTGAAGCTGGTCATTGCTTGCTATCCTTCCGCAACATGAGTTGCACTGACATGGATTCCAAGCCCTGAGTTGAGTCATGTGTCAGATATACGGGTGTATAGGAAATGACAAATACAGACGTTCCTGCTTGGGACTTTTAATTTCAAATCAGTTTATTTTTATAGCACCAATTCACAACACACGTCATCTCAAGGCACTTCACAGTTCATCAGATCATACAGTGGAATTGATTCAAAGCTTTCTTTCTAAGGAAAACCAGTCGATTGCATTGACTCATTGACTCGAATTCAATCCCTCACACCAAGCATGCTTGTAGCGACAGTGGAGAGGAAAAACTCCCTTTTAACAGGAAGAAACCTCCAGCAGAACCAGGCTCAGTGTGAGCGGCCATCTGCTGAGGCTGACTGGGGTTCAGGGAGACAGAAGCAGAGATACAAAAGGCAGCTGTAAAAGGAAAACAC
>NW_015152105.1:9811-11468 GCF_000732505.1 Cyprinodon variegatus | reverse complement strand
GGAGACAGAAGCAGAGATACAAAAGGCAGCTGTAAAAGGAAAACACACAGCCAGGCAGACGAGCTCCGAGCCAGCTCCCATGTCAGAGGATGAAGAGAGCACATCCAGCTAGTCACAGTCAGAGAAACAGGACTACACTGGAAAACAGGCCGATCTCCAGCATCTATAAGGTGTTGATGGAAGCAGCACAGCTGATATTTTCACAGCCAAACAGGAACAGACAAGATGAAGCTACTATTAGAAAAAGCAGAGAGAACATAACGTGCTGCATGTGCGTATATACATTTACATATACAAACCTTTGTAATCAATAAAAAAATGTAATGTGTTAAAGTACCTGCCCTACTGGAATACATATTTTTTAACAGTTACATATTACATCTGATTTTTACTCATAAATATATTTATAGTATTCCAGCTGTTGCATGTTCTGGAACTAAATGCGTTATGGCATTGTTTCCATTTTTATTTAGCTCTACTAAAACAGATACAAATCTCACTTTTTTATAATAGGGATATGCAATCAAGGTCCTTGAAATGGAAGCATGTTACTATTGCGGTAGATTTCTAAAACAAAAGCAGCTGTTGGCCATTTTTGGACAAAATGTATTATCTACGAACTAGGGCTGTAAATAACGATTATTTTTAATCGTTATTAATCTGTCGATTATGTTTTCAATCAGTTGATTAATAATCGGAGAGCCAATTGTTCCTTAAAGAAGACTTTTTACAAAAATTAAACCAGGTGAAAATAAAACTTTTCGAGTTGAGAAGTTCTGGATAGAGGATAATGATGGAAGAAAACATTTTTTTTTTTTCTTGAATTCAAAATATTTATATATAATTAGTTATGTTAATCGATTAATAAATTAGTTTACGATTATTTAACCAATCAGATTAATCCGATAAATTTTTCCCGCCCTACTATGAACATGTCTTTCTGAAGCCAGGTGTATTTTTATTTAAATCATAGATTAGAAAAAAGAAACAGGAACGTGATGCCTGATAGCTATAGTATGAATCTTAGTGCCATATGTGTTAGCCAACAGAGAGCAGTGGACTAGAAAATGATCTAAACCAGGTAAGAGTGATGAATGTGGGAGAAAAAAGTATATTCTCTGCTGTTAGAGTGAAGAGAGTCCAAAAATCCCTCATGTACTGCCTAACTATACGTTTTGACTGCCAACTGCATTGAGTTCCTGTTGGGTTAAGCCTGTCAGTCTCTTCATTTAGTAGAAATCAGCCCCAATAATAAGTGATCTGAATGTTCGTACAGAGCGGTGAAAATAGTGAAAGAATGAGGAGTCATTAAATTTGGGCCTTAAATGCAAACAACACAAAACTTTTGATTATCTATAGAGATTTTTATTATAAATTTGCCCCTTAGGTTTGTGCCATGAAATGAATTTTTGTTGTGAATTAAGAATACAGTTAATAGTAGCAATCTAAAGCTTTTCTGTATGTAAGGACTGCTTTATAAGGGTCTAGGTTTCAGTATTATCCCTAAAAATAACCCACTTTAACCCACTAATTCCTCAGGCGCAGATAGGTAAAGGCAGGTGCTTCCTGGAGAAAGCTGTCATGACTAGAAAATAGGGATGAAACGGTCTATGAAAACTGTCCGAACCGTTCGGTTCGACTGTCTCGGTTCGATTCG
>NW_015152105.1:3536-8045 GCF_000732505.1 Cyprinodon variegatus | reverse complement strand
AGATATCTGCATTCACTGCGACACACGCAGACGACCTGGTTTCTGAGTATAAATCAGCCTTTACACCGACATGCAATAATCAAGCTAAATACCACTTTGGGCACCATTTTGATAAACGAATACCATTATAATGTAGTTAGGGATGAAAGGATGTGTAATTTCCTGCTTTATCTCAGCATTGCATGCAGTCAGGGCTTAACAGCAAACAGGGGTTTTAAACTGCAGACCTTGTATCTGATTTGTAAGCTTGACAATTATCACACAATGTCTTCTAGCAGGATTTGTGGTACCTTTTACCCTCTTCATTGTCCTTAACTTAATCCTCTCCTCTTGCCGTCAGATGAGGGTTTGTACATTTGCATGCTGATGAGGCTGAGAGTGGTGCACACACTCTGATGTGTTTGTAGAGGAATTACAACTGGGTGCAAGTGTTGGCAGATTAAAAACCCCACAGAGCAATTAGTTCAGCACTGAGCAATACTGTAGACAATCTTCATTAGTTGTCAGGAAATGAGTTAGAACCGAACAGACTGTCAATTATTGACTAAAAAGCAGGGAGTTTATCTGAAAGCTATTACTCCCAATCTGTCAGACAGGAAATATGCGGACGGAGAGGAGTGATGTTGTTTAAGCTAAAGTGAGATAGAAGTAAAAATACTTACAAATATTGAAACGTAAGGAAGCAATTTAAAAGTGCGTTTTCAAGGTAGATGACATTTTTGACAATGCTGATTGTATACACACACGCCTTTTTGACAGATGACTGCATCCTACTTTTATATTATTCCTTTTTTGTATTTGTGCCTTGTTTTTGCCAGGTTGTTAGTGAATAAAGCCTTCTGTGTATATTTAAAATACAAATACATTTTTACAAGATGTTGCTATCATATTCTTAGCCTCTACAGACTAGGTGCAAAAGCCATTATGAAAGATAGATTGATTGGATCTTTGATGGTGTTTCCCTGTTTACATTTGGCAGGAATAGGATTTTTTTCCCCTTGATGTTCTTATATAAGGCTGTTTGGAGGATTGACTAGAACTTAGAGTAGCTCTAGATCTATTTATTTCATTTATTCACTGGAGGCTCCGATTAGTAGAAACCTTAACTGTCACCATCTGGCTCTCTGTTAGTTCTTTGGTTTTCCAGCAGGTGGCGCACGTCTCTGTTTATATCCTCTCATAGCGACCAATACTGGAATTCTATTTAGGCTCAGAAAGCACGCTATTAGGATGGACACTTGATGTATATGAGATTTATCATGATCAAACATTTTTTGGTATTCTTTATGCAAGCATATAATGTGACTCCGCCCCTTCAACAGAACATATTCTATAAAACAAAGTATCATTTTGCTAATTGAATAATTTGCCTATTATTTTTTCCGATTGAAGAATTAATAATCAGATTGCAAAAGGTTCCTTTAAGATTTTTACAGAATTTTAACCAACTTAAAAAGAAATAAAACTTGTCCACAGATCCAGAGTAGAGCATGTTGCCGATGAAAAAGTTTATTTTCAATGCAAAATCTTTTTACAATTTTGGTATAATTCCTGCTCTATGTTTTACAGTCTCTATACTCCAGTTTGCAATTAATTGATTACTAAATTAGTTGATGATCATTTCGATAATCCATTAATCACGATTAATCCGATTATTTGTTTTAGCCCTACTATAAATCTGGTGAATAACACGGTTGATAAAAATTGAGCACCTAGGCCCTAAAAACGTTGGCTGAAGATTGGCTAAATCTTTGGAAATCAATGATCAATGGTGATTTGCTAATGGGTTTACATCTAATGATCTTTTTATTTGTTGGTGGGTGTGTACCTGTCTGGCCCTCAGAGTGAGGACCAATTTTCCGATTTCACCATCAAATTGAGGACCAGTTGTTGCAAAGTGAGGACATTTTGCTGGTCTTCACAAGCTATTTTGCTAATAGTTAGGTTTAGGGCAAAGGTGTCAATTGGTTAGGGTTAGGGTGAGGTTTGCATTGGTAATGGTTAGTTTTAGGGTTAGGGCATAAAAAGGGATGAATTTGGCTGAAAATCAATTGGAGTCAATGGGAGTCAACACATGGTTCTCACTATGATATCAGAATGAGTATATGTGTGTGTGCGTGCGTGTGTGTGTGCGTGTGTGTCCTGTCTGGCAATGTGAAAATAGAGATTGTTGTCTTTATGCCAGAGAGAGCACAACAGGTTTTACTCTCACAAGTGGAGCATTATCGCTTTCGCCATCTTAAAGATAAAATTTAATGGTTTTAAAATAAGACCATTAAATGTTTTGCAATTGAAACAGGGTAATGTTGACGCTTTTCTTATTGCATTGAAAAATCATCTTCCATAATTCATGAAATCAAGGGGAAATAAACTTATTCTAAGACAAATGGATTAACTTATTTGTCAATATAAGTAAATGATACCTAGAGGGAAAAACTCAACTTGTTTGAACAGACATGAAGGGGGTTATGGGTAAGATTTAGATAACTGAAGATGTGTGGATGTATGTTTATATGTACAGAAGTTATTTTATTTGCTTACTTAATAGACTTTTTGAGTAAGACGTTTGAACAAAGACTTTCTCTTTTAAAGAAGGGTTAAAGTCTAACAGCTGTTCTGATATATTTCTTTAGATCCTCTGATCATTTTGCCAATTATTTATTGCTGATGTCCACAGTGGATCAAAGCAGGTCTTCATTAGACATCATTTCTTCTCTGGAGCCAACTGGATGAGCAACATAACACATGTGCAAAGAACAATTAAACAAAATGAGTTTCAGCTTCACATTTAACCTTGTTTTCTCAAATCTGTCTCATACTTCAAATTTAAACCTTTACAAAAAAGTTCCTTCATGTATAATTTAATTCTCTATCATTGTCTTTGGCACAAAGAACGGCTTATATTTAAGTTTTTAAGTCAGTCAGGCATGAAACTATTCCACAAACACAAAGCTCTGACCATAGACATCCCCAAAACCATTTTATGGACATAGCTGACATATTTAGAATTCACTTAATTTAATTAACCCACATTTGGTTTTCCTCTCTGTTTGTTTACCATCATTGCAGGACGCTGTTTGTCTCCATGAATTTTGTATTCCAGGTCACTGACCCCTAGTTCAACCTGCAGCTTCAAGTAAATATCCAATTGTTTTTAAATCAAATGCATAACATTTCGTTATGATCAAACCTTTATTTAACCCACAAAGTCACATTTGACATCAGAATGTATTTTTCCATCAAAAAAATAAGAAAGAATAAAAAATACACATTTAACTGTACATCACAGAGTTAAATAGTGGAGGCTTGAAATGGGTTATGTTTAAATGTTAATAACAAAAAAACAATATTTGGCATCAGGATTAGTTTATATTGTGTTTAATGGAAAAGCTTTAATAAACTGTGTTATTAAAGTGGTTGTTTTACAGCTTCTGGGCCACAGCAGGCCCATTGCAAATCCAGAACTGGCCCCAGGTGGTCAATAGAACGTCTAAATTGAAACATAACTTAACAAGCAAACTCAAGTAGGCTATACCCCTTTTATTTTGAATGAAAATGGCTTTTTATCTTGAAGGGGATTTCAATAGCCTTCTGTGTTTCCAACATTAGTAAACAGAAAGACTTGAATCACAAAGTAAGGGCCAAAAATATTCAGTTACAGCTCATAGCTCTGAAGACCTCGATAATTTTGCAGAAACATTTTTTCCACACATCATCACTCGTATTTTGCTCATCAGTAAGACATTTCCAGCCTTTGGCTTTTTCTCACAGCTTTAATCAATATTAATATAGAAAAAAATTATAAGAACCAATCTGATTTTTTTTTTTTTTTATTATTCATGTAAGATAATTCACCAGATAGAATTTTGTGTTCTATTTCCTCATATACAGTATTAAATGATTGTTGTTTTCTGGAACTTCAAAAAATTTAATATTTAGGGAACTGTGAAATGGATTGATTGAGAAAAAAATGGCTGTACTAAAGTCTTTGGATCCTAGCATTACTGCATGCAAAAAAACAAAAAACAAAACAAACATATTTCATACATAAAAATTACAATCCAGAAAAAAAACATTGAAAAAGTTGTGTTGGGTGCAGGAGTTTTCCCTGCAATTTGGGGGCCTTCGGTTCAAGTCCCGGCGTTCTGTCAGACCAGCATACCTGTAGTCAATACGCCTACGCAAGATGTCAGATTTGCATTTATCCCTTTAGTTTTGTACGAAAAACAGACTTTACCTCAACGGGCGTGTATCCCTTTTTTTACAAAAAAAGATTGACATACGCTTAAAAAAAAACACCAAAAAGTAAGTAATTACGTTTTTCTTTTTGTACATGACTAAAGGGATACACACACATTGAGGTAGTTTAACCCTTTAAAGCCCGATCCAAGAATAAAACAAAACAGAAAATTACTTTTTTTTGGTTTGAAGTCCTTTTTTGGCCTTTTAACAAAAAGTGTAAAAAGAAAAAACAGAAATACATTTTTGATATTAATAATTTATTACTAT
>NW_015152105.1:0-2697 GCF_000732505.1 Cyprinodon variegatus | reverse complement strand
ACAGGGCAGCTATGGTTACACTGTAGCTTAACATCATCAGTGTGTGCGTAAATGGGTGAGTAACTGAATGTAGTGTAAAGCGCTTCAAAAAGTGCTATATGAGTACAGCTCATTTCAATCTGAAAAACTCACACAAAGAAAAAACTCCAGTGGAAAGACCGTCCCAGACATGAAGGAATCTGATATGTTAAACACACAGAAAGGAAAAGAATGCAATTAGCCAAAACCTGTAAAAAAAAAATTAAATTTAAAAAAAAAAATGGAAAAAACTACAATAAAAACATGTATTATGAAAGGGAAAGAAGCTATAAAGTCAATGTCAAAACTTTTCCATGTTTAATTTCTGGATAGCATTTATTTTTAATTCTATTTAGATTTTATTCTTTTTCAATTTTCAGTTTGTAAATCCTGTTTCACGTTTGCAATAATAATGAAACTAAATTCACTCCATACAGATCTACCGCTCAACAACAATTACTTTATTTTCTGATGTAGATATGTAACGATGTCTGTAACGCTGTTAACGAATTTCAGGGAGAAAAAAAAGGTCTAACAACCTTTATTGTGTGCTGGGGTTTTTGTATGAAGTCAATAAATGCATTCATGTTCCTACTGTGCTAAATTGGACTTATTATGATACTCTATTGGTAATATGCATGCATTTGATAATGGCTGTAAATTAAAACTATTGAAAGCATAACTTTATTGTTAAGTAAATTCCATGCAAATATTCTTTGTTTTATAAATGTGGTAAGCCTTTTCCTAAATACGTCTTTTAGCAGCAGTAATTGATATTGATGTTTGCTGCGGGCGGTGCCTCTAAATCAAAGCCAGGCTGGGGTTGTGCATTTAGCAGTTCCAAAGTAGTGTGAGTAATGTGTGAATTAACCAACTTTGTCAATGATATGTTGTTGCCCTGTGCAGCAGCTGTGGAGTCCAGACAGGCCTGATGGATGAACTGGTCTTTATGGGCCCTCATGCAGTTACCAAAGGACTTTTCAACAGTCTATTAGAAACTCTGACAATGCTAACTGTGAACAAATTTACATTTGATTATTTCTTTAAATTTAATGCATAATTACACACAATTCTATATCTCATGTTTATTTCAATGTTTATGTATTATTTCACTTGAAATAGATGTTAACTTCTGGCAAAAAAAAAAAAAAGAGATTTAAATACAATTAAAAGAATGATTATTTTTTCCAGATAGCGTTATGGTTTGATGGTTTGGATGTTTTCTCTCAGTAGACTTAGACAACTTTTATTGTCATTTTGTGTTCAGAGTGTATACAAAACAAAATGTCATTTTATACAGCTTTCATTCAGTGAATGAGCAGCAGTTTAGCAGTGAGATGAATAATAGTTCTCTCATAATTTGTTTCAGGGATGATATATTTGATCATTTGTCATATATGTCCCAGTCAATCGTCCAAACTGCTCTTAATGTCAGAATATTCATTGATAGGCAAATATTTCATCAGCATATTAGAACAATATTTGGGGTCCTTGAGTTCTAGATCCTTCTTAATGCTAACTGGGCTTAGTAAGTTCAGAAATATCTACTGTGCATCAATGGACTCCAGGAAACACTAAACACATGTCTTATATTTGGCACAAAAAAACGCTTTATTGAGCTGAGATCTACAAACATGTTTTTTTACCAAGTAGGGATGTAAATAGATAATTAATGTCGCCTAATGGTTTATTATATTGAAATTTGTACCGTACAATTAATGGATAATGTCTCCTTGAAAGGAATGATTTCCTGTGTTGTGACGTTCCTGCTGTCCGTCATCAGCGATGCTAAAGCGGAGGCATGCTAAAGCAGAAACAATGCAGTTCAGCTTATTTATATAACGTAAATTCACAACAGATGTCATCTTAAGGCACCTTACAGGGATAATTTAACCAGATCATCCAGTCAAATTGATTCAAAGTTTTCTATCTAAGGAAAACCAGTTGATTGCATCGATTCATTGACTTGAAGGCAATCCCTCATACTAAGAATGCTCGCATGAATCAGCTAGAGTCAAGTCCGGTATTAACACTGATTAATGAAGACAAGAATTTAGAATGCACGTTATATGGTTCTGATTGTAAATATAAACACTGAATAAACTCTTTAGGTGATCACCTTAAATACCTCCCATTTAGCCGCGCTGCATGAAGGAGCACCATGACTTCTCTGCTGTGCTTGGAAGTTGAGGATGTGATGGTAGAAAAGGAAAAGGGAATCTTACAAAATGTTTGTAACATGACAGAAAAAGACATGGTCGCAATTAGCACTGAAAATAGGGAAAGCTTTCGTGAGTTAGACTACAAGCTAGCTCAAACGTTAGCTGGAAAGAGGAAGACAGTTTCCGCTGGTAACCTTGGGAACATCACAACTCAAGAGGCGGATTTTCTGAAAAGTAGCCTGTGATTGGCTACTTTTGGTTTTGGTTTTCAAAGTAACTAAAGTTAACAGGAGCGAGCAGAAACAGGTCCACACGTGAGGCTATGTGGAAATCCAACTGCACGCAGGCAGAGAGTGTAACATTCTGACAGAATGTATTGTTTATGAAGTGCCGTTCCTCATTTACATAGAACGTTGTGATTCGTTTACATAGTCACATGATACAGCACGCATGACGTAGTTGGACATACGTAGTGACGGTTCACGTTGTAACTGTATTCTGAGTATATGCCGAATAA
>NW_015152104.1:111534-113198 GCF_000732505.1 Cyprinodon variegatus | reverse complement strand
AGTGCAGGTGACCATTGGTCCCCAATGAAGAGGAAGAGTAGGCATTTTATGATGTTTTAAAGATGCCGCAGCTTGAGGATGTGATATCAGAGGGACACATTGCATCAAAACACAGCCATAATCTGATACTCCGATATGGGAGTTCTAGTTCAGAACAGGGAAGTGTTAAAAAGATGTGGACGGTGTAGAATGATTCATGATAGAAAGTCATTCAGACGGCCATGTTCTATAATTAGTCTAGAACCCTCCAGAACATTCAAGAGCTTGGCTAAGTTCTTGATTATTTGTGCCTGGAAAATTCTGTTATTTTTTCAGGACTTCCTTTCTAGATTGAAAAAATATTTAATAAAATAAAAATACCAACACTTTCCTCTAGTTTCTAGAAGATTCTTTGTGAATAACTGACCAGAACAGGCAGACAGGTGGAGCTCTGGGGTTTCTTTTCATTCCCTGCTCTTGCTGTGTTCAACCTGTCTTGTAGCTAAGCTGCTTTGATAATAAAGATTTGTTCATGAGATTATCTACCCTCTTTGGGAAACAACACTTTGCTTCTGCTTCATGTTGCATTTTATTGATTTATGATTTCCAGACACAGAAAACAGAATGGGCAGGCTGTGTTTCAGGCAGAGGTGGCGCCTGTCCACCATCCCCGCCCAGCAGTACCTGGGCTCCTGGGTGTGTCTTCACTGCATAAATAAGAACACAGATTGAACCGGATCATCACAAATCTACTGATAGAAAGAAGTAACATCTTTTCTGTTTTACTTTTTAAATATAATCTCATGGTTCAAGTGTTGTTCCTGAGCTTAGTGCCTCTCCTGGCTGCTGGAGGATCTGCCTTTGCAGAAGGTGAGATTATGTGAATCTTGATGTGTGGATATTGTTTGCTTTGTTAATGTTCCTTCGTTCTTCATTCTCAGAGAATTTAGTCAACTGACATTGAAAATCTAAAGTCCTTGATAAAACAGCATATCTGATTCTCAGCAGTGCATTTTTTTATTAACAGAAATGTAATCTTGAAGCCCTTAACAAGATGTTAGGCAGTTAACCTGTTAATATCCATTAAAACACCTGGCTGTCCATCTTCACAGCCCAAAGGAGAGCTTAGCCACAAGATGTTTAGTGGCTACCTTCTCCGTAAAGATGACTCTAAAGTCGCTGTTCTACACAGGGTTGTTCTAAGACATCTGTTAATGTGCTTCTTAAAACAATGCTAACTAATAACGTTATCCAGTCTGATATCAGCCTGTTAATTCCTGAGTCCATCTCCATTAATCTGCTCTGTGTTGTTTCCCTCCTGCAGGTCAGAGCATCTCTGCTGAGATCGGAGGGGAGGTCACTCTGCCATGCAGGGCTGAGGGATACATGCCTCTGGAACTGATGGAGTGGAGCAGACCTGGAACACATCTACAATATGTTGTGATTTTCAGGACTCAAAGCCAGGATCTAGAAATCCCAGAACAACGNGAAACAAATAACAAATAAGCAGAGCACCTGCTGAACATAGCTATATGAGAGTCTATATCTTACTAGCACTTCAGATTAGTTTTCCAGTTTTAGATATTTTGGTAAGAGCCTAGACTAGTGTTGCGCCGATGCCATTTTTTGACCCCGATACCGATACCCCATACCTGGCTGTGCAGTATCAGCCGATACCGATACCC
>NW_015152104.1:110529-111480 GCF_000732505.1 Cyprinodon variegatus | reverse complement strand
CATAATAATGTAAAATTATTGCCATCATGGCTTTGTCAAGCTGCTGCCTACCTTTGTGAAGCACGAAAAAATCTAATACAAAGTGAATCCAGTAGAACTTTTTATTGCCTACCAGGAGTGGGTGACAATAGTTGAATAAACTTATGGCTCTCAAAATGGTATCGGTGCCCTATTTGTTGGTACTCGCCGATACCACCATTTTAGGGCAGTATCGGGGCCCCGTCCGATACTAGTATCGGTATCGGTGCAACACTAGTCTAGACTCCGGTTTAGATAAATTTTCTCAGCAGAGCAGTTAGGCCCTCCCGCAGAGATAGGGGGATGCTCTCATTCATCAAGGATGGGCTCGTAGTAGTGCTGTTTCTCCTCGAACTAAAGGGCGGTCACCTAAGGTGGCTCAATCATTTGTACCAGATCTACCAGATGTCCTCCCTCAGGAAGTGCTCCACGCTCGCCCTGCTGAGAGGAGGCCCAGGGGATGACCCAGGACATTATGGAGGGACTATATATCTCAGCTGGCCCTGGAGCACATTAGGCTCCCATCTGCAATGGGAATTTATATGGATACTAACAGCAAACTGGTAAATTCATCGAGCAAATAATTTGGCAGAAGAGCAACCACCCTCAGCTCTAAGTAAGCTGCTGTGGCAGAAGAGAACTGATTAGGCTGACACCATTTTTCCTCAAGAGTTTATGCTTACACTTTACAATAACCATCAAAACCAGCATTTTTAAATGATAAAGAGACACTTTATCAACTATTAAGAGAGTTTATTAAGGTGTGATTAATTTTTACACTACACCTAAACCATTTATAAAAGATAAATTGATTATATAAAAATGTTGGGAGCTGGAGAAGTTCCATCTTTTTCCAGCAGAGTCCGCCGTGGATCCTTCTGAGTGAGCCTCCTGCACAGCTGCAGCCCATCAAGATCATCAGAGGATCCACTA
>NW_015152104.1:107981-109509 GCF_000732505.1 Cyprinodon variegatus | reverse complement strand
AATTTTGAAATGTCTAGACCCAATTCATAGGGATCTGCTTTATGTCCCCCCTACATTAAACATCACAGCATAGTGACTGCTACAAGATTTATCTAACATCACTCCTATTCAGACAGGCACACTCAAAACATTTTATCTCACAAAATAGGCCAAGGAATAAATATGATTTCACAGATGCTTTTTGGGCCTCAGTTAAAACCTGCAGATAAATCCTGAGGTGTGCGAATGGCTTTGTTTTTTGTGTGGGCTTTTAGTTCAAATGAAAAATTCCCACATGAGCTGTTCTCCACAGAGCATGCATGTCAGTCATAAATACCTGTCTTTATTGCACCAATCAGGAACCTGCAGGGAGCTGAAAAGTTTTTCTGCTTGTGTAACGCTAGCTATCATGTGAGAGACCAGGAAACTGGTCTGCAAAATGTTGCTAACACGACATCCACATAAGCATGCATTCACACAAGTCTGATTCTCATGTGCACTAAGAGGTAGATAATCCAGGTCCAGAAAGTAAAAAGCTTGAAATGAGACCAGTTCAAACTATTTGCATTTCCAGAACACAGACTGGAGGCTAATCATCTGGTTAAGTTACTAGGATGTAGGACAAACTACTTTCTGGACTTGGATTATCCACCTCTAGGTTTGAAGACGTGTCTGAAAAATTATCAATACGAGGCTTTACTCCTTTCACATCAAAGGTTAGAAGTGTGAGTGGAGGAAGTCCAATCATGTGACCTCTGGGCTTCTCTGACCTCCACATTGATTAAACAGGAGCCTTGGTCTGAAAACAGACTGTTTCATCTCCTCTCTGGGAACAGCTTCCATTTTAAAAAGGTTTCCTCTGATTCTTCTCCTTGTCCAGAATAAAACATAAAACAGATCCCAGTTCACATCTAAACAATGTTCTGACCTCTGACCCTTCTCATTTAACTAGTGAGTTAGTGGCTGTAAAAGCTCTGCTATAAGTGTAACTACCCCCTCTTCTGGTGAAACGTGCAATGGTGCAAAAATGACAATATTAAAAATCTAAACGATCACACTGAACACCAATGAGGAATTAAAAAAATATTTTAAGAAAACTAGAACAAGACAAAGCATTTTGCGGATTCTGCATTAAACGAATAATTTCTAAGTAGATAAATATTTCTGTTTTTGATCTTAAACCTATTCTACATAAATATGTGTTCATGAATTTGCCTGCATAATTCTAGTTTTACTTTACCAGATTTTAACAACAAACAGTGGCCACTAGATGGAGCTAGAGTGTAAAGAATCCAGAGATTCTTTCACAAAGATCTCTGGGTCCACAGACATGAGAAGGAATTTATTTACCGATCATTTGATGCTTAAGTATCTAAACAATAAATATGTATTATTACATGTTAGTAACAAAGAAAAAAACTGTTGGGTTTGTAATTTATAGACAGCATATCAATAAAGTCTAAAACACAACTTAGCACATAACAGCATGTGAAGGTGTAGTGAATGAGTGACTGAATATCATGAAAACAGAAGCAGAAAAAGGTGCTAA
>NW_015152104.1:103338-104671 GCF_000732505.1 Cyprinodon variegatus | reverse complement strand
CTACCTTGTCGTGGTGGAGGGGCTTAAGTGATGAACCTATTCTGGGTGATTAGTTTTAAACTTCACCCAGAGGAGAAGTCATACTAAGAGCAGTTCAGAAACTATTCTACACGTCTAGTACAGCGTAGGAATGAGAGACAATGAAAACATGTAGAACTATATTTAGGAAAATGAAGATGTTTGAAAAAGCTGTGAGTTATCATTGTTACTGATAGCAGTATTTTAGTTCTGCAGACATTCATTTCTATGTGGTTTAAACAATGTTTGTTGATTGAATATCAGTCTGAAATGCAGATGCATTTTATAGAATTAAAATGCGGTACAGTAAAATACTCGTATTTACTTGGTCAATGATGTGCAAAGTATGTTGTCAGAATAAATGCTAGTTTCTTTTCAATGTGACTGTTACACAAACAGCTTATAAATAAAATAATAAAATGATATCAAGCTCATTATCTTTCCAAAAGTTTCTGTAACTAACAGCTTTTTATTGCAACCAAAGGTTGCAGCACAGGGTGAGGCCATTATTACTGCCTAACCTCAGAGTGAAGAAGTTCTCTCATCAATTAACTCACCTGCAATGGTTGAAACTGAAATGAAACTGATCAGCTTTATAAACAGAACCAGATCCAGGAACCATGGTTCTGGCTGCACTGAAAAAAATTATGCAACCGCTTTTTGGTATTTAGTTACTTTAACACAATTGTTTTAAGTCCTACCCTGCTAATATGAAAGAATTGTGTTAAAGTAACTGAATATGATTAAGAGAATGCATTTCTTTTTTCAGTGAATATCCTGCAGATCTTCTTCTTTCTATGTCCTCCCTCTCTTTGGTGTCTGACTGACCTTGGAGGAAATATGTCTTTAGTACAGAATCAGAGCAGTGTTCCTCTTGCATCTCTTAGAGTCCAGCCTAGAGGGCCAGAAGCATCAGATGATGATCATGGTCTCATCAGCTTGTTTAATTAATCCCTGATTCACCTCTAAGGGATGCAGAACAGAACTGAGCATGTAACCACGGTCCAGGAACCAAAGCTTGTGTTTCTGTTCCAGCAATGTCTGATACTCACTCACTCTGGGGAGCAGGACTGAGAACCTACCTAGCACCTTAGAGCACCAGCTTATTAAAAACCTTTGTTTCTCCAGTGCTCTATCAGCAGCCCTTACAAACAATCCTGTTGCCACATATAGAAAATAGAGTTAAACTGAATTAAATGAATAGAAAAAACAAAAGCATAAGGCATTTATCAGGACACCCAGTTTAAAAGTGCTTCTTTTTCCTGGTGCTTGGTGAAAATATTTAGTTTGCACTAGTTTTTCCATCTCTGCCATG
>NW_015152104.1:99286-100596 GCF_000732505.1 Cyprinodon variegatus | reverse complement strand
TTTAATTAATCATCCAGAAATCAGATTTGGGTGCTAATGTCTGTATGTTAATTTTAGGCCTGTTAAAACCTGCAGAGAAATCCTGAGGTGTGAGAGTTGCTTAGATTTTTTGTTTGGGCTTTTAGTTTGAATGGAAAAGTCCCACATGAGCGTGTTTTCCACAGAGCATGCATGTCAGTCATAAATACCTGTCTTTATTGCACCAATCAGGGACCTGCAGGGAGCTGATAAGTTCTTCTGCTTGTGCAACTTTATCTATTATGTAAGAGACCAGGAAACTGGTCTGCATATGTTGCTAACACGACATCCACATAAGCATGCATTCACACAAGTCTGATTCTCATGTGCACTAAGAGGTAGATAATCCAGGTCCAGAAAGTAAAAAGCTTGAAATGAGACCAGTTCAAATAATTTGCATTTCCAGAACCCAGACTGGAGGCTGAAAAATGATAAAAACGAGGCTATTGCTCCTTTCACATCAAAGGTTAGAAATGTAAGAGGAGGAAGTTCAATCATGTGACCTCTGGGCCTCTCTGACCCCCACATTGATCAAACAGGAGCCTTGGTCTGAAACCAGGCTGTTTCATCTCCTCTCTGGGAACAGCTTCCATTATAAAGATGTTTCCATTGATTTTTCTCCTTGTCCAGAATAAAACATAAAACAGATCCCAGTTCACATCTAAACAATGTTCTGACCTCTGACCCTTCTCATTTAACTAGTGAATTAGTGGCTGTAAAAGCTCTGGCTATAAGTGTAACTACCCCCTCTTCTGGTGAAAAACATGCAATGGTGCAAAAATGGCATTAAAAATCGAAACGATCACACTGAACACCAATGAGGAATAAAACTAATCTTTTAAGGCAACTAGAACAAAACAAAGCATTTTGAGGATTCTGTATTAAATTAATAATTTCTAATGAGATAAATACTTCTGTTGTTCATATTAAATCTATTCTTCATAAATGTTTGTTCATGAATTTGCCAGCAGAATTCTAGTTTTACTTTACCAGATTTTAACAAATACTTTGGCCACTAGATGGAGCTAGAGTTTAAAGAATCAGTTCCAGATGTAAGTTTACAAAGATCTCTGGGTCCAAAGACATGAGAAAGAATTTCTTTAGCGATAATTTAAAGCTTAAGTATCTAAATAATAAATATATATAACTACATGTTAGTAACAAAGGAGAAAACTTTTGGTTATGTAATTAGCTATTTATAGACAGTGTAACAAGATAAAGGTCTAAAACACAACTTGGCACATTGCATTATGTGAATTTGTTGTGAATGAGTGACTGGATATCAGGAAAAC
>NW_015152104.1:95473-97588 GCF_000732505.1 Cyprinodon variegatus | reverse complement strand
GTTCAGATTTTGTTTACTCGTCTTATGTGTGCAGACTCCTCTGACCACATCCTCTAAAAACCTGATGCAGGTTCTTTGAGGCAGATCAGAGAGGATTATCACAGAGTCTGAGGTTAAACAGTTTCACATTCTGTCATATCTGCAGCTTCAGCAAGTTTTGATGGTTGAGGTTAGTTAGAAACCACTTTTCCCCCGTAGCTCAGAAAAAGAAAAGAAAGTAAAAACATTTCTTTAGTTTCAATTTTAAAGGAGCGCTCACAGAGAAGATGGTAAAAGGCCTGAAGGACAGACTGAAGGTTATTATCATGAATACTCCTGTGTGATTTACAGGTGCTTTAGAATTTAATTGCAATGCAAATATTACATAAAAAATAGTTTTAATGCAATAAAAGCAGAAAGGTTGCTCAAGTTTTCACATCAGTCAGTACTACATGCTCACCATTGACCACTTGCAGACATGTGTTATTTTTTGTTTTTAATCCATCTAACTTTTAAAAGTCAAACTCACATATTTAGCATGTTATAAAAGGAAGAAGGAAATTAAATGACCTGTCAGCTGAGACGTGATTATCCTTTCTAAAAATGTAAGAATTACCTCAGGAATCAGTCCAAAGCATGAAAAGCTTTAAAACGGATCGATGGCTGAGAACTAAAGGGTTTTTATCTGACTGAAGGTTGATATAAACTAGATATTCTGATGTTCGATATGCGTTTCCTGCTCTACCAACAGCAGATCTATACTTTGATACTTGCGCTCTGAATTTAAAATGAATTTTTTTCTGAAAGAAAATTGTGCTACCATAGCAACAGCTGACCAGCTGCTGAGTTTTGTGCACTTCAGCCTGAACAAAAGTCAAAAAAGTGAAATCAGAAATATAAAAATGATGATATATTAGGTTTTATCCTTTGTACTGTTCTCAGCTGAGGTGATGTCAGGATTGGTTCAGTCTAAACGCTGTTTTCTGGCTGATTTGGATCCATGTTAGAACAAAATAAGGCCTCAGATTTACCTGAAGTTACATAACCGCAGTATATGCCTGCAGAAAAATATAAAAAACCATTTGATCACGATAGAATAAGGTTCTATGCACCAAGCATTCATCATGAACACGTTTAGATTGCACTGGATACAATCAGCGGACATAAACGGACGTAATGCCATCTGGTAGAGGTACACCTAGCTATCAGAGAGCAACTTCACATTTCTGAAGAGCTTCAGGCAGGATAAACCTGGGAAAAGTTGTGTTTTAGGTTATTTTGTTGGTATTAATCATGTTTGAACTATAAAACAAGTGTTGATGGATCTTTATCATACATGTTTTTTTAAACCAAAACATCTGTTATCAGGCCACATCCCTTCTGTATGCAATTTAATGATAAACAAGAGATACATTTTGAAACCATTAAAGTTCAAATCTCACTTTGATTATATCTGTATTAAATATTTATAAAAAAAATTAGAATCTAACTTTTATGAAATGCAAAAAGATAATTTATTTAACATTTAATAAATAATATTATGAACCATTCTTTCACTAACTTTTTGATTTTGGTTTATTAAATATTCTAACTAAACCTTCGGGAACTTCTACAATGTTCATTCCTTAAAATATCATCAAACAATAATAGAACAGAAAACTGACATTGTCTTAAGAATTGCAAAGAGAGAACATATGCATTTCTTTAAGATGTTTCTAAAGCAGCATCGTTGGACATTTGATTCCTAATAATAAAGTCTTAACAACTTTTCAGCACCACGGACAGCTCCACTCCAAGAGCCAGGCAGAAATTTGCTGATATTTCAGATAATTTCAAAACCATTATACTAATAAGATATAAACTGTTCAACATTCACTTTTAACAGGAAGATCCTCTAGCAAACACATTCACAATGTGAGTGGGCATCTGCCGAAGCTGACTGGGGTTCAAGGAGACAGAAGCAGACATAGAATAAAAAGCAGAGATATTAAAGACAACTGTCAGCCAGCTCCAGATGCAGCCCCGTCCAGGAAATACACAACCAGCCAAACAAGCTCCGAGCCAACTCCTATGTCAGAAGATGAAGAGAGCACATCCAGCCAGTCGCAGTCAGAGAAACAGGACTACACTGAAAAA
>NW_015152104.1:92572-94834 GCF_000732505.1 Cyprinodon variegatus | reverse complement strand
AAGATAGTAAATGGCCTGTACTTATAAAGCGCTTTTTCAAGTCAGGAGAGTTTGATTTTTTTTTAAGTCAGGACACTACATTCAGTCATTCACCCCTGCCCTCTGCCAACTGTGCCTCTTCCAAAGGCTGCAAACATTCACTACCTCCTAATCGATGTCTTTCCCAGTGATAACAATATCAGAAATGATAATTTGCAGGAAATATGTGAGCTTCTAATGGTAGATGGGAGATAGTCCTACAATCTCTGTGCTAATACAGGACAGAAAGAGCCACTAAAAGCTAAAAGGACAAGAGAAAGTAAAAATCACTTTCTTAAATGAAATACACCTAAAAGATTAGATCGGCATTCTCTACATCCATTACAGTCCAGTACAACTACAGATCATCTTGAAAAGATTTCGTAATATCACCCAATAACACATAACCTTGTTTTCAAAACTAAATACTTTCTCCTGCTCTATTCATGTCTTATTGAAAGCTTGCTTTAAGATATCTCTGTTTGTTACAACATCTGATTAAAGTTAAATCACAACAATTTGCCTTTTGTCAGAAAACAGCAGCCATTAAACCATTGTTGAAAAAGAGAAACTTAGACAAATTGGTTCTGCAGAATTACAGTCCCGTCTCAACGCTCCCCCTAATCAGTGAGATTATTGACACGTAAGTTGTGTTTCAACTGTTAAACCCCTTCTTACAATGACAGCCGGATCAACGTCTTCCAGTTAGCCTTCCTTCCTCACCACAGTACAGAGACTGCCCTTGTCAAGTTGTTCAGTGACATCGATATAAATCCAACCTTTAAAACAACCCCACCGCTGGTATTTTTGGAACTTGGTACATTCTACACTCCTACTCACTCTATTTATTTAGAGCACCTGGAAAACTGCTTTGGCCTTCTGCACATGCATTTCTGCACATTGCTTGCAAGAGAGAGCAGAATTTCAAGAAACCATTTACAAGGAAACCACATGAAAATTAGCTGCATTAGCATTTGCTGTGGACAAGCATTTAGAGGTCCTTAGAACTGACGAAAGATCACTTAATTATAAGTAATTATCTGTAGTTGGTATAACTGTTGATATAATAATTCTGTGTTCCTGAAATAGAGGGCTGAAAGGGGTCCACAACAGCTGAAACCAAACAAAGTAAAAAAAGAAACCTGTTTGTCACGCACATTTATGCAAACATGAGCATCTTTAGACCAGACACCATGGAAACTCTGACAGGCCAAGGCTGCATTAACATGTGAGGGGAAGTCAGATGGGACCAGCAGGTGGTTTCTGTGGTTTTATTAGATAAACACGCCATGCTCAGTGTAGGCTGACTGTTTAAAATCACCCTGACCAGAAAAAAATTCAAAGAAAAGTGACAGCAAAAAAAATGAAAGTAGGATTTATTAAAACATATACATTATAATTTTAAACATCAGAACTTGTGATATGTTTTAAAGTTCAAGTCTTTCTTAAATGAAACACCTTGGTGCTCACCAAAAGGTTTTTCTCTGCTGACAGGAAATCTGACAAGCAGTGAACAGATAGAACAGGTAACCACAGGCTGCTAATGCAGAACATTACATTCGATGATGTAAAACAATAAAAAAAAAGGCTAGCTTCTGTCAAACTATGTAAATATCAAAGTGAAATTTTACAAAGCTGTTTTTCCAGTTGGTACTGTCCTTTTAAAAAGGACGAGAATGTGCAATTGGTTGTTTGCTTATTCTGATTTTGAAAAAAATGTTCATGTTCTTTTCTCCTTAATGTAAAAACTTCCAACTCTAAGGATTAATACATGATTCTCTACAATAACAGGACACAATCGTCCATTCCTTATTCAGCCTGAGTTGAAGAAGTCATTACCAGTCAGATGGGCAGATCATCTTCTGCAAATTAAATAAGTGACAATTAGATTAAATATCTGTTTTTAAACACTGGGAAAAAAATTGATAAAATGATAAGTGAGTCTAAAGGGATACCTTTTTTTTCTTGATATAAACATATCATCAGTAGAGTGGAGATGAGGTAAGGACAAAACACAACCAGGTGGATAAAAATACGAAGGACAACATTTGAGGAAGCTGAAGAAAGAGTCTGGTCTGGAGCTTTTGAAAGATCTGTTGATGTGTATAGATATAGATATGAGTGGAGATGTAGATTAACAGGTAAAGAGCCTTAAAACTTATCAGGTAACTTTGCATAATTTTGGAGTCGAAAACATAGAAACGCTGCTGACCTTCAACAGAGATCCAGCTGGATGGAGACTCT
>NW_015152104.1:87253-90069 GCF_000732505.1 Cyprinodon variegatus | reverse complement strand
CGGGGCAAGGATCCTTTTCCTACAACATAACAATTTCTCAGCTATATCATCGCAAACCATGGCTGAAATGGATATATATCATTTTATATTACATGTCACAATACTTTTTCCCTGCGCCATTCCTCATTATTACACATAGCTTAATGTCTGGACATCTAGGCTTTACTTTTCTTTTGTATTTATAGATTGCATAGATTGTTACTGACTTCTGGTGAAAATGTCATGAGAATAGCACATCTAGAAATATATTTACTGAGAAAAATAGTGGCGCGTTCAATACTTATTCACTCGCTGTTAATGCAAACAATAAGAAGTTAGTCCAGTTCATCACAAATGTTCATGTTTATATTTTAGGCCCACTATCCCATTTTAGGAAAACCTTTTCCTTCCTTCTAATACACCTTATTTTCTCCACTATGGGAAAAACACAGATTATTTTGTTTTGTTCGAAGCTTGTCTGTTATTAATTCAGTAATGTAGTTTGTCTCCCCCTGGTGGATATTTGTCCATGTTCTCTTGAGTTTCAACATCAGCTGTCTTTAAAGAAGCTTTAATTGGTAATTTTCTTTGTTTCCTCTCTACTCCTGATCAGGTAGTGTTACATTAGTTACTGTAGTAGTTGCTATATATATAATATATATATAATTGAAGGATTTCTTTCAAGGCATTTTGATAAAACAAAATAGATAAGATTTCTCTCAAATCTGATCAGGCAATGCTTTAAAGCATACATTTTCAGAGAAACTAAAAATAATAAATAAAAAAGAGGCAAAAGGTTGCTTTAATTTATGCATTGATTTAATTAATGCATTCAGAAGCAGAAAGTTAAGAGTCATCCAGGGTTTTTTGTCTTCAAGATGCCTGTAATCTATGTAATGGGTTAGATTCATTTGGTTTTATAGTCAGATATAGCAGAGTATCATCAGCATAACAACAGTATAAAGTGTTTTGTGTTACACATAGCCCTATCCTAAATGGTTAAAGGAATTATAAAAAGTCTTTTTAAATACGTTTTATTTTTTTATTTTTTTTGTAGAGCAAAGCAATATATTAACTCTGAAACATAAACTTATATGTAGGATAGGAAATCATAAAAAACTGTCTGATGAACAGCCACTAACAGACAAACCTATAAATATATGAAAACCAACAGAAAATGATTTCAATTATTTATCTATTTTCAGACCTAACAAAAAGCTGGTTATAGAAAGTAAATCTGAAAATTAGAATAGAGAAAAATGAGTGTATAATTAATGTCAATCATGAATCAATTATTAGCTTTGCAGTAGAAGTTCAGAGCCTCTTCGTTACCAACAGTGTGTTAAAAGAGAGAATATCAGCGCAGATCAAAGTGCTTTTATTGTGACAGGAAACCAGCCTAGAATCCGTCTCTCTGAGCTCTCAGGTGGAGCAGGAGGCTGCGCGTGTCCTCACGCGCCCCCATTACCTGTCCGCTCTCTGCNCCCCACCACAGAACGGATTGACAAAACCCTCTGAATGAAAGGAGTTAAGCCTCTCTAGAGCTAGACAGGATAGATTAACTACATCTTAAAGCTTCAGTAGGTCAGTTTTCACAAAACCTCAAAGATGACTAATTTGCTGTGTGACAAACCCCGAAAATCAAAAAAACCCCAAAAATACATGCTTTTCCATTTGAAAAATAAAATAGTTACTATAAAATCCCCATTAACACCAAATATTAAAATTTATTTCTCAAGCAAAACTGAGAAAACTGAGGCGTCCTGACTGTGAAAAAAAAAACAGAACCAACTCTCTCAAGGACTTTCTCAAGACAGATATTTTTAACCTTCACAGTGACTTTGAAGAAAGGTTTTTGACACCCTAGAGACAACTCTATTCTCAATGTCCATGTGGTGAAGAAGATGCTCAGTTTTTTCCTTAATTTTTTTTTTTCTCTTCTCAAACTTTGTTCTTGGAAAGATCATCTGAAAAGGTCTCAGAGAATTTTCAGAAGAGTACTAGCCGGTCTTCCCTGCTTGTTGAGTTTTTAATTAAGTTACTGGGTTCTACCCCATTTACAGTCTCCTGCGTTTGTTATTTGAGATAATTTCACTGTTAATTCTCAGAGTCTGTTGTCCAGGTGAAAACCGAGATATTTATATTCCTGTGACTATGCTTTCACCTATAAATATTGTCAGGACTCAGCCGACAGAACCGTGCAGTTTCCGCCAGTTCTGCTCCCTTCTGCTTTCTCCGCAGGTGTCTGCAGCTCACAAGTGGGCGGGGCATGTGCACCTGCGGATGGTTCAGCAGCGTCTGATTGTGCAGGAGGACGCCAGAGTGTTAACCGTAGTGGTTTATCTCTCGATCGCCTTCCCGGAGGGTCCCTCTCGTGCCAACTCCTAGTTCTGAGTCACCACTAGGCTCCTCCCTTTCAAGGGACTCGAAGCACTTTGCTCCAAGCAAAGTGCTTCGAGTCAGTCTGGTATCTCCTGCTGCCCAAGATCTCAGGAAAGTAGGCGCTGCTCGGATCACCCTCAAGCCCATGCCCAGCAGTGTACAACTGCCAAATTATGTATTTATTGTGCCTCTTCAGATTATTTTATGAGCGACTGCCCAGAGCGGTTAAAAGACCAGGTCTGTTGGCAGAAGCAGGGAGACCGATGGACCGAGTTAAGCTGACAGGCCCTGCTCCTCCACATCTGTGCTTGCGCGTCACTATTATTACTTCCCGCGAAACCTTTCAGTTTTCCGCTCTGATTAATTCAGGGTGCGACTTTAATTTAATTGATTGTTCCTTTGTTCAACGCTCTCAGCTCGACACTGTGCCCCTGTGCACCCCTCTCCAGGTTTCA
>NW_015152104.1:81969-84329 GCF_000732505.1 Cyprinodon variegatus | reverse complement strand
GAGGCCCACTGTCCTGCAGGTTTTAGAGGTTTCCCTGCTTTAGCACAGCTGATAATAACGATTGCAGTAGAGCAGAAGCCTGTTAATCAGCTTTAAATTAAAATCAGCTGTTACGACCCGTCTAGGGTTGCCAGACCATAACATATTAAAGAGTGGATCCATCCTCTTCCCATCCCAAGCAGCTCACACATACGAAGTTGCACATCTTTAGAAAGTGATTTAAAAAGGAAAATAGTTCTAAAGTTACATCATAAATGGAGCAAATGACTTCAGGGAGCTATATGCCAAAAATAAACAAAAGGCAACTGTCTAAAACAAAGAAATGAACCAACTTACCTACTGCAGTATAAGTAAACAAATGCCAGTCACCTTACCTCCCTAACTAAGAAAACAGGAGAAAACTTAAGCAACAGAAATGGCAGCTCACTCTTACAAGCTCCAGAATATTCAGATGTTAACAGTGTGGCCAGTTGGGAAGAGTGGAGGACGGAACCAGGAAGTCCACATCAGCAGCCTTTTTATAGTTGTCACTTCCGGGAAGCCACCAATGGGATGTCATGCCGTCATCTTCCTGGAACCAATCAGCAACTGGCACCTGCACACTTAGATTTACATACAAATTTACAACCCCCATTCACAAAAATTAAACACACCCCCGAGTGTTTAATTCACATTAGTTAAAACTTCTAGACAAAGCATCAGCTAGGATGTTATCCTTCCCCTTTTTATAACTAATCTGCAAGTTAAAGTCTTGCAGCAGCAGAGACCATCACATCAGCCGATGGTTTAAGTTTTGCATTTGGGAGACGAACACGAGTGGTTTATGGTCAGTGAATAACTGTACGGGTTGTGCTCTAGAACCAATATCCACTTCGAAGTGCTGTAAAGCCAACAACAAAGCAAGTGCTGTAATGAACATGATGCTTAAACTTTTTCGAGAAGTAGCAGACAGGATGTTCTATGCCCTTCTCATCCTCTTGTAGAAGCACAGCTCCAGCACCACACAAACTTGCATCAACGTCAAGTTTAAAAGGACGCTCAAAATTAGCCGCAGCCAGCACTGGTTCACTGCACAGCAGTGCTTTGGCAGAGTCAAACGCAACCTGACAAGACGAAGACCAAACAAAAGACTTCCAACGGGCTAAGTTCAGTCAGCGGACTAACCACATCTGAAAAATTTTTACAAAACCCACGATAAAAACCACACAATCCCAAAAATCACCGCAAATCTCTTTTGTTCTGTGGAATAGGAAAAATCAATCATTGCTTGCACATTAGCAGCAATAGGCCGCACTTGTCGTTGACCAACCTGCTTTCCTAAATACGTGATTGTAGCTTTTCCAAACTCGCATTTTGACAGGTTCAAGGTAAGAGAAGCATCACGTAAACAACTGAACACATCTGAAAGTGTGTCCAGATGTTCTGACAAAGTAGCTGAATAAATGACTACATCATCCAAATATGCTTCGCAGTTTTTCACTCCAAACAATACCTTTTTCATTAACCGTTGGAACGTAGCAGGTGCGTTACGCAACCCGAAAGGCATAACGGTATATTGCAGGAAATTATCAGGAGTTACAAAAGCAGAAATTTCAGAAGCTCTCGTCGTTAACGGAACTTGCCAGAAACCTTTAAACAGGTCCGACTTTGTGACAAATTTAGCAGAGCGGACGCAATCAATACAATCTTCCATCCTTGGAAGTGGAAAAGAATCGGGTTTAGTGACAGCATTAACCCTTCTATAGTCAGTACAAAATCTAGCCGTGTTATCTGGTTTTGGAACTAGAATACAGGGCGAGATCCACACGCTGTTACTGGGTATGGCTAAACCATGCTCAACCAGATAAGCTACTTCTTGTTGTATTAAAACATGCTTTGTTGGATTTACTCTACATGCATGTTGTTTAATTGGCTTCTCAACCTCCACCTCAATATCATGGCAAAGCACGGATGTTTGGTGTGGATGGTCTGAGAAAAGCAACAAGTTAGCTTCAATCAGGTCCATTACATCTATTTGGGCAGGCTGTGATAAATGAGACGTGAAAGATTCCAAATTTGCCAACACTTCTGAATTTCGCAAGCGAGCCATAGGCATGCAACCAGTGATATGGTGGGGATGGAGAACAAACTAAAGCAGAAGCAACAGGAGAGTTATCTGCAACACCTTTCCTGGAAATATAATTTTTGAGCATGTTAACATGACAAACTCTTGTTTTTCGTTTTCGATCAGGAGTCTTAATCACATAGTTTGGTTCATTAATTTTTCTTTCCAGCTCATATGGTCCAGAACAGGGGCGTCTCTAGGTGTAAGAGACAAGGGTGGCTCAGGCCCTAGAAGATACTGCGCGAAATTTTTTCAG